>NC_042974.1:47644535-47729535 GCF_901001165.1 Salmo trutta | reverse complement strand
GTTACGAAATAGGAAGACGATTCTAGATTTAATTTTGGATTGGAGATGCTTAATGTCAGTCTGGAAGGAGAGTTTACAGTCTAACCAGAAACCTAGGTATTTGTAGTTGTCCACATATTCTAAGTCAGAACTGTCCAGAGTAGTGATGCTGGACGGGTGGGCAGGTGTGGGCAGCGATCAGTTGAAGAGCATGCATTTAGTTTTACTTGCATTTAAGAGCAGTTGGAGGCCAAGGAAGGAGAGTTGTATTGCATTGAAGCTCGTCTGGAGGTTCGTTAACACAGTGTCCAAAGAAGGACCAGAAGAATACAGAATGGTGGCGTCTGCGTAGAGGTGGATCAGAGAATCACCAGCAGCAAGAGCGACATCATTGATGTATTCAGAGAAGAGAGTCGGCCCGAGAATTGAACCCTGTGGCACCCCCATAGAGACTGCCAGAGGTCCGGACAACAGGCCCTCCGATTTGACACACTGAACTCTATCAGAGAAGTAGTTGGTGAACCAGGCGAGGCAATCATTTGAGAAACCAAGGCTGTTGAGTCTGCCGATAAGAATGTGGTGATTGACAGAGTCGAAAGCCTTGGCCAGGTCAATGAATATGGCTGCACAGTAATGTCTCTTATCGATGGCGGTTATGATATCATTTAGGACCTTGAGCGTGGCTGAGGTGCACCCATGACCAGCACTGAAACTAGATTGCATAGCGGAGAAGGTACGGTGGGATTCGAAATGGTTGGTAATCTGTTTGTTAACTTGGCGTTCGAAGACCTTAGAAAGGCAGGGTAGGATAGACATAGGTCTGTAGAAGTTTGGGCCTAGAGTGTCTTCCCCTTTGAAGAGGGGGAGGAACGCGGAAGCTTTCCAATCTTTGGAAATCTCAGACGATACGAAAGAGAGGTTGAACAGGCTAGTAAAAGGGGTTGCAACAATTTCGGCAGATCATTTTAGGAAGAGAGGGTCCAGATTGTCTAGCCCGGCTGATTTGTAGGGGTCCAGATTTTGCAGCAATTTCCGAACATCAGCTATTTGGATTTGGTTGAAGGAGAAATGGGGAGTCTTGGGCGAGTTGCTGTGGGGGGTGCAGGGCTGTTGACTGGGGTAGGGGTAGCCAGGTGGAAAGCATGGTCACGCGTAGAAAAATGCTTATTGAAATTCTCAATTATAGTGGATTTATCGGTGGTGACAGTGTTTCCTAGCCTCGGCGCAGTGGGCAGCTGGGAGGAGGTGCTCTTATTCTCCATGAACTTTACAGTGTCCCAGGACATTTTTGAGTTTGTGCTACAGGATACAAATTTCTGCTTGAAAAAGCTAGCCTTAGCTTTCCTAACTGTCTTTGTATATTGGTTCCTAACTTCCCTGAAAAGTTGCATATCACGGGGGCTATTCGATGCTAATGCAGAACGCCACAGGATGTTTTTGTGCTGGTCAAGGGCAGTCAGGTCTGGAAAGAACCAAGGGCTATATCTGTTCCTGGTTCTACATTTTTTGAATGGGGCATTATTTAAGATGGTGAGGAAGGCGCTTTTAAAGAATAACCAGGCATCCTCTACTGACGGGATGAGGTCATTATCCTTCCATTATCCTTTCAGGTCGATAAGAAAGGCCTGCTCATTGAAGTGTTTTAGGGAGCGTTTGACAGTGATGAGGGGTGGTCATTTGACCGCAGACCTATTACGGAGGCAGGCAATGAGGCAGTCATTGCTGAGATCTTGGTTGAAAACAGCAGAGGTGTATTTGGAGGGCAAGTTGGTTAGGATGATATCTATGAGGGTGCCCGTGTTTACGGATTTCGGGTTGTGCCTGGTGGGTTCATGGATAATTTGTGTGAGCTTTAGGGCATCAAGCGTAGATTGTAGGATGGCCGGGGTGTTAAGCATGTCCCAGTTTAGGTCACCTAGCAGCACGAGCTCTGAAGATAGATGGGGAGGCAATCAATTCACATATGGTGTCCAGGGCACAGCTGGGGGCAGAGGGTGGTCTATAGCAAGCGGCAACGGTGAGAGACTTGTTTCTGGAAAGGTGGATTTTTAAAAGTAGAAGCTCGAATTGTTTGAGTACAGACCTGGATAGTAAAACAGAACTCTGCAGGCTATCTCTGCAGTAGATTGCAACACCTCCCCCTTTGGCAGTTCTATCTTGTCGGAAAATGTTATAGTTAGGGATGGAAATTTCAGGGTTTTTGGTGGTCTTCCTAAGCCAGGATTCAGACATGGCTAGGACATTCGGGTTGGCAGAGTGTGCTAAAGCAGTGAATAAAACAAACTTAGGGAGGAGGCTTCTAATTTTAACATGCATGAAACCAAGGCTTTTACGGTTACAGAAGTCAACAAATGAGAGCACCTGGGGAATAGGAGTGGAGCTAGGCACTGCAGGGCCTGGATTAACCTCTACATCACCAGAGGAACAGAGGAGGAGTAGGATAAGGGTACAGCTAAAGGCTATAAGAACTGGTCGTCTAGTATGTCCGGAACAGAGAGTAAAAGGAGCAGGTTTCTGGGTGCAATAGAGTAGATTCAAGGTATAATGTACAGACAAAGGTATGGTAGGATGTGAGTACATTGGAGGTAAACCTAGGCATTGCGTATTGATGAGAGAGATATTGTCTCTAGAGACGTTTAAACCAGGTGATGTCACCGCATATGTGGGAGGTGGAACTAAATGGTTGGTTAAGGCATATTGAGCAAGGCTAGAGGCTCTACAGTGAAATAAGACAATAATCACTAACCAGGACAGTAATGGACAAGGCATATTGATATTAGGGAGAGTCATGCGTAGCCAGGTGATCAATAGGGGTCCAGTGAGTGGTTGGGCTGGCTGGAGACACGGCGATTCAGACAGCTAGCAGGCCGGGGCTAGCAAGCTAGCAGAAGAGCCTTAGAGGGACGTCGCGACAGAGGAAAGTCTGTTTTAGCCTCCTTGTGCAGTGTCGTCGATAGACCAGTCGTGATGGATTAGTAGGGCTCCGAGTAGTAGAGGGGTCCAAGTCCAATTGGCAAAATAGGTATAGTGGCCCAAGAAATTGGCCGATGGATCTATTCAGCTAACAGTCCAATAGCAGGCTAGCAGATGGGCATTCAGTGGGCGTCGCGATTACCAATGCAAAAATATAAAATATGCACATGCTAATAGCTGCATAAATCGGACACTAGACTTCATTCGCACATTAGACCAGTCATCACAACGCTGTGTGTGTCAAACACCAGACTTCATTCATACATTAGACCAGTCATCACAACGCTGTGTGTGTCAGACACCGGACTTCATTCATACATTAGACCAGTCATCACAACGCTGTGTGTGTCAGACACCGGACTTCATTCATACATTAGACCAGTCATCACAACGCTGTGTGTGTCAGACACCGGACTTCATTCATACATTAGACCAGTCATCACAACGCTGTGTGTGTCAGACACCGGACTTCATTCATACATTAGACCAGTCATCACAACGCTGTGTGTGTCAGACACCAGACTTCATTCATACATTAGACCAGTCATCACAACGCTGTGTGTGTCAGACACCAGACTTCAATCATACATTAGACCAGTCATCACAACGCTGTGTGTGTCAGACACCAGACTCATTCATACATTAGACCAGTCATCACAACGCTGTGTGTGTCGGACACCGGACTTCATTCATACATTAGACCAGTCATCACAACGCTGTGTGTGTCAGACACCGGACTTCATTCATACATTAGACCAGTCATCACAACGCTGTGTGTGTCGGACACCAGACTTCATTCATACATTAGACCAGTCATCACAACGCTGTGTGTGTCAGACACCGGACTTCATTCATACATTAGACCAGTCATCACAACGCTGTGTGTGTCAGACACCAGACTTCATTCATACATTAGACCAGTCATCACAACGCTGTGTGTGTCAGACACCAGACTTCATTCATACATTAGACCAGTCATCACAACGCTGTGTGTGTCAGACACCAGACTTCATTCATACATTAGACCAGTCATCACAACGCTGTGTGTGTCAGACACCAGACTTCATTCATACATTAGACCAGTCATCACAACGCTGTGTGTGTCGGACACCGGACTTCATTCATACATTAGACCAGTCATCACAACGCTGTGTGTGTCAGACACCGGACTTCATTCATACATTAGACCAGTCATCACAACGCTGTGTGTGTCAGACACCGGACTTCATTCATACATTAGACCAGTCATCACAACGCTGTGTGTGTCGGACACCAGACTTCATTCATACATTAGACCAGTCATCACAACGCTGTGTGTGTCAGACACCGGACTTCATTCATACATTAGACCAGTCATCACAACGCTGTGTGTGTCAGACACCAGACTTCATTCATACATTAGACCAGTCATCACAACGCTGTGTGTGTCGGACACCGGACTTCATTCATACATTAGACCAGTCATCACAACGCTGTGTGTGTCAGACACCAGACTTCATTCATACATTAGACCAGTCATCACAACGCTGTGTGTGTCAGACACCAGACTTCAATCATACATTAGACCAGTCATCACAACGCTGTGTGTGTCAGACACCAGACTTCAATCATACATTAGACCAGTCATCACAACGCTGTGTGTGTCAGACACCAGACTTCATTCATACATTAGACCAGTCATCACAACGCTGTGTGTGTCAGACACCAGACTTCATTCATACATTAGACCAGTCATCACAACGCTGTGTGTGTCAGACACCAGACTTCATTCATACATTAGACCAGTCATCACAACGCTGTGTGTGTCAGACACCAGACTTCATTCATACATTAGACCAGTCATCACAACGCTGTGTGTGTCAGACACCGGACTTCATTCATACATTAGACCAGTCATCACAACGCTGTGTGTGTCAGACACCGGACTTCATTCATACATTAGACCAGTCATCACAACGCTGTGTGTGTCAGACACCAGACTTCATTCATACATTAGACCAGTCATCACAACGCTGTGTGTGTCAGACACCGGACTTCATTCATACATTAGACCAGTCATCACAACGCTGTGTGTGTCAGACACCGGACTTCATTCATACATTAGACCAGTCATCACAACGCTGTGTGTGTCAGACACCAGACTTCATTCATACATTAGACCAGTCATCACAACGCTGTGTGTGTCAGACACCAGACTCATTCATACATTAGACCAGTCATCACAACGCTGTGTGTGTTGGACACCAGACTTCAATCATACATTAGACCAGTCATCACAACGCTGTATGTGTCAGACACCAGACTTCATTCATACATTAGACCAGTCATCACAACGCTGTGTGTGTCAGACACCAGACTCATTCATACATTAGACCAGTCATCACAACGCTGTGTGTGTCAGACACCAGACTCATTCATACATTAGACCAGTCATCACAACGCTGTGTGTGTTGGACACCAGACTTCAATCATACATTAGACCAGTCATCACAACGCTGTATGTGTGTGCTTGTGTGTGCGTGTATGTTAAATATAGCACAGTGCAGCAAATCTCAGTGACTGCACCGCAGGCCTCAGTATAACACCAGCTGCTCATACTGAAGCCTTACTATTTAACACAATCTGAACATCATATTACCAATCCAATCTAAGGCTATTCATCAATCTCCCCAGATGAGGGATTGTCTGATTAAAAACAGATTAGTGAGTTGGGGGTGTGTATTTTTTCATTAGATGTTTCTGGAACAATAAAAAAAAAAGTTTGTGTTCTGTGATAAATAACTGTGTAAATAAAAAATGTAATTGATTGATTAATTGATGGATGGTTAATTGGTTAATTGATTGGTTAATTGCTTAATTGTTCCCTAGTTGATAAGAGGACTAAGAGACGCGTGTCTCACCATGAGAGGAAGCAACACGACTTCTCCATCTTTAATCTGACAGAGAACGAGATGAAGGTGAAGATGTCTCCTCAGCTGCTGCTTGCTACACACCGCTTCCTGGCCACAGGTAGGACCTCTGTGTGTGGGGTGGATGGATGTGTTTGTGTGCGTGTATGTGCATCTGTGTGTGTACTCACGCTTTACAATGTTTTCTATTCACCCACTCTTTCTTTCTTTCTTTCTTTCTTTCTTTCTTTCTTTCTTTCTTTCTTTCTTTTTTTCTTTCTAGAAGTGGAGCCCTTCAGGCCGTGTCATCTCTCTGAGAAGATTCTCCTTCGTCTGATCAAACACCCCAGTGTTGTTCAGGAACTAAAGTTTGACAGAAAGAACAAACAAGCACCACAGCACTTCCTGTATATGAGGAACAAACCTGTCGATTACTTTGTCCTGGTTCTACAGGTACACACCAAACACACTTATAGTTCTCTGTCCTGGTTCTACAGACACACATCGTACACACTGATATTACACTGTCCTGGTTCTACAGACACACACCATACACACTGATACTACACTGTCCTGGTTCTACAGACACACACCATACACACTGATATTACACTGTCCTGGTTCTACAGACACACACCATACACACTGATACTACACTGTCCTGGTTCTACAGACACACACCATACACACTTATACTACACTGTCCTGGTTCTACAGACACACACCATACACACTGATACTGCACTGTCCTGGTTCTACAGACACACACCATACACACTTATACTACACTGTCCTGGTTCTACAGACACACACCATACACACTGATACTACACTGTCCTGGTTCTACAGACACACACCATACACACTTATACTACACTGTCCTGGATCTACACGTACACACCATAGACACTGACACTACACTGTCCTGGATCTACAGATACACACCATACACACTGACACTATACTGTCCTGGATCTACAGATACACACCATAGACACTGATACTATACTGTCCTGGATCTACAGACACACACCATACACACTGATACTACACTGTCCTGGATCTACAGATATACACCATAAACACTGATGCTATACTGTCCTGGTTCTACAGACACACACCATACACACTGATACTACACTGTCCTGGATCTACAGACACACACCATACACACTGATACTACACTGTCCTGGTTCTACAGACACACACCATACACACTGATATTACACTGTCCTGGTTCTACAGACACACAACATACACACTGATACTACACTGTCCTGGTTCTACAGACACACACCATACACACTTATACTACACTGTCCTGGTTCTACAGACACACACCATACACACTGATACTGCACTGTCCTGGTTCTACAGACACACACCATACACACTTATACTACACTGTCCTGGTTCTACAGACACACACCATACACACTGATACTACACTGTCCTGGTTCTACAGACACACACCATACACACTTATACTACACTGTCCTGGATCTACACGTACACACCATAGACACTGACACTACACTGTCCTGGATCTACAGATACACACCATACACACTGACACTATACTGTCCTGGATCTACAGATACACACCATAGACACTGATACTATACTGTCCTGGATCTACAGACACACACCATACACACTGATACTACACTGTCCTGGATCTACAGATATACACCATAAACACTGATGCTATACTGTCCTGGTTCTACAGACACACACCATACACACTGATACTACACTGTCCTGGATCTACAGATACACACCATACACACTGATACTATACTGTCCTGGATCTACAGACACACACCATACACGCTGATACTACACTGTCCTGGATCTACAGATACACACCATAAACACTGATGCTATACTGTCCTGGTTCTACAGACACACACCATACACACTGATACTACACTGTCCTGGATCTACAGATACACACCATACACACTGACGCTACACTGTCCTGGATCTACACATACACACCATAGACACTGACACTACACTGTCCTGGATCTACAGATACGCACCATAGACACTGACACTACACTGTCCTGGATCTACACATACACACCATACACACTGATACTACACTGTCCTGGATCTACACATACACACCATAGACACTGACACTACACTGTCCTGGATCTACAGATACGCACCATAGACACTGACACTACACTGTCCAGGATCCACAGATACACAGCTAGGGTTGTAAAACTACTGGTTATTTTTAAAAGTTACATATTGGAAATCTATGGAAACTTGGGTGTTTATTAGTCTGTCTGTGTGTTATGTCATTGCAGGGTAAAGTGGAGGTGGAGATTGGTAAGGAGGCTCTTCGTTTTGAGAACGGAGCTTTCTCCTACTATGGCATGCCAGCCCTCATACCACCACTACCTATAGGTAAATAACCCATGGCCCCAACAACACACAATGGGATTTTAACAGTGGGTGTTAGTGATTATGATGTTGTTGATGATAATGCAGAATTTGAGATTTCAAAATGTTTAAAACGATGACTAGAGAGAGACTGTCAACGAATACAGCAAAGATAAGTTCTTACTCAGCACTGTCAACACTGTGTTCAACACTTTTATAAATCATAAAATGTGTGTTCTTCCTATTTCCACTCAGACCTACAACAAGCACTGCAGCAGTAATGAATGAGTAGCAAAGTGTATCTATAGGCTTGTGTTGTTGTTAATATTATCAAGGAATATTTCACTTCCTTTGTTTATAGGACTAACAACAAGAATTTGTGCATGAGGCAGAAATCATGTAGTGCAACTCGAGTTTCGCCATCAGCTGGAAGACAGTGTGCTTTTTTGGTCAGTGTCAGTGGAGGAAAGGGAGAGCGGAGGGATGTTGAGAGACGGACGCTCAGTCTGCTGCTCTCTCCCTTCGCTGAGACTGACCATCAGATGCAGGCACCATCAGCCCAGTAAAATAAAAAGCAAATTATTTATATGTATGCTCACTCAGTTGTGCTTCACAAGTAATACAACAACGGATCTATTACCGGTGTGATCATATAGCCTACCTAAATATAATTTAAAAAAATGTCTGAACAATGCATTGGCAGTGCAATTCAAGCAAATCCGATATGCGGTGGTAACGTATTGGGCCTATAGCTTACTGCACAAACCTCATTGCTACAATACTGTTTTTAATTGTTGCATAGGCTTATGTTTTTTAAGTCATGTTAAAAAAAATCTGAGCGGTAGATCTCGGCTTGCATTTTGACTCAAAGTGATCTTGATTCAGAAAAGGTTGGTGACAACTGTTCAAGAGTTTTCCCTGTTAACACTATCAATATTTCCCTTTACTGTGGCAATTGTGATCGAATCAACGCAATATTAGCCACTTTCAATGCAACATACCGAAACAAAACAAACTATGTAAAATATTTTGTTGTAGGCAGAACACATCGGAGTAGGATTGTATTGCATTGACACGCACTACTCAGCCCATACTCTACACAGACCGGTGCGGCATAAACAATCAGAGCTGCAGTAGGCCTATATGCACATAGACCATTGCCAAATATGGATATGCACCATTTACTTTGAACTGGACTGTGATTACAGCATGAGCGGTCGTGAGTAGATGCCCTTGTTTTGAGATCAAAGCGAGAGCTGCATGTAGCCACGTGCACATTTTGTTAGTATCTTTGCTAGTTAGTGAGTTAACATCTTTGAAAAGCGAGTCAGGTAAAGAGCATTGATTTTGTCTTAAAGTGGCAGTGTTGTATTTTGAGACAGGCTTGAATAAGCAAGTAGCCAGTAGGCAGAGGGGAGCATAATTTGTCTGATTATCTGTAATAATGGTGTTTTATTTTGTAAAGTGGTTTCTTGCATCAAACATCACAACAAGATTTTCAATCACCTCCTTGTCTGAAGGACAAGTGGATAAACAGGTTAATGTCAAGCACTGCATGTTGTTTTTTTCAAAGTCTCATGGAATGTAGGCCTACATTGAACACGACACATTGGCTGCTACTGTAGGCTGAATGATAGAACAACTATTTCCATGTTAAAATGTTTTGGGATGCATTTTCTCCATTATTGTTGATGGTAGGCCACTCTGGTAGGCCTACAGTGCATTTGGAAAGTATTCAGACCCGTTCACTTTTTCCACATTTTGTTACGTTACAGCCTTATTCTAAAATTGATTACTTTTTTTCTACAAACAATCTACAAACAAAACCCCAAAATGACAAAGCAAAAACTATTTTTATTTACATAAGTATTCAGACCTTTTGCAATGAGACTCGAAATTGAGCTCAGGTGCATCCTGTTTCCATTGATCATCCTTGATATGTTTCTACAACTTGATTGGATTCCAGCTGTGGTAAATTCACCAAAATGGACATGATTTGGAAAGGCACACACATAAGGACCAACAGTTGACATTGCATGCCAGAGCAAAACCAAGCCATGAGGTCGAAGGAATTGTTTGATCTGGGGAAGTGTACCAAAACACTTCTGCAGCATTGAAGGTCCCCGTAAGAACACAGTGGCCTCCATCATTCTTAAATGGAAGAAGTTTGGAACCACCAAGACTCTTCCTAGAGCTGGTTGCCCGGCCAAACTGAGCAATCAGGGGAGAAGGGCCTTGGTCAGGGAGGTGACCAAGAACCCGATGGTCACTCTGACAGAGCTCCAGAGTTCCTCTGTGGAGATGAGAGAACCTTCCAGAAGGACAACCATCTCTGCAGCACTCCACCACTCACTCTGGGAGACTAGTCAGGATCGGAGGAAAGATGAACAGAGTAAAGTACAGAGAGATCCTTGATGTGAACCTGCTCAGGACCTCAGACTGGGGGCGAAGATTCACCCTCAAATAGGACAATGACCCTAAGCACACAGCCAAACAACAGAGGAGTGGCAACGCAGGACTGGCTTCGGGACACGTTTCTGAATGTCCTTGAGTGGCCAGAGCCCGGATTTGAACCCGATCAAACATCTTTGAAAATAACTGTGCAGCGATGCTCCCCATCCAACCTGACAGATCTTGAGAGGATCTGCAGAGCAGAATGGGAGGAACTCCCCAAATACAGGTGTGCCAAGCTTGTAGCGTCATGCCCAAGAAGACTCGAGGCTGTAATCGCTGCCAAAGGTGCTTCAACAAAGTACTGAGTAAAGGGTCTGAAAATGTAAATGTTATTTTTCTGTTTTTTAAAAATACATTTGTAACAATGTCTAAAAACCTATTTTTGCTTTGTCAATAAGGCTGTAACATAACAAAATGTGGAAAAAATGAAGAGGTCTGAATACTTTCCGACGGCACTGTACATTACGATCAAATAGCCACAGTAACCTACAAAAACATTTGAGGGAACAGTCAATAAGTATTCAGCCTCTTTGTTATGGCAAGCCTAAATAAGTTCAGGAGTAAACATTTGCATCAATACACCCAGTCACTACAAAGATACAGGCGTCCTTCCTAACTCAGTAGCAGGAGAGGAAGGAAACCGTTCAGGGATTTCACCATAAGGCCAATGATGACTTTAAAACAGTTACAGAGTTTAACGGCTGTGATGGTAGAACTGAGGATGGCTCAACAACATTGTAGTTACTCCACAATACTAACCTAAATGACAGAGTGAAAAAGAGGGAAGCCTGTACAGAATAAAAATATTCAAAACATGTATCCTGTAAGGCACTAAAGTAATACTGCAAAAAATGTGGCAAAGAAATGAACGTTATGACCTGAATACAAAGCGTTATGTTTGGGGCAAATCCAACACAACACATCACTGAGTACCACTCTTCATTTCAAGTATAGTGGTGGCTGCATCATGTTATGGGTATGCTTGTCATCGGCAAGGGCTAGGGAGTTTTTTAGGATAAAAAGAAACAGAATAGATATAAGCCCAGGCGAAATCTTAGAAAACCTGGTTCAGTCTGCTCTCCAACAGACACTGGGAGACAAATCCACCTTTCAGCAGGACAATAACCTAAAACAAGGCCAAATATACACTGGAGTTGCTTACCAAGACGACATTGTATGTTCCTGAGTGGCCTAGACACAGTTTTGACTTAAATCGGCTTGAAAATCTATGGCAAGACTTGAAAATGGCTGTCTAGCATTGATCAACAACCAACTTGAGCTTGAAGAATTTTCAAAAGAATAAGGTGCAAGTATGGTACAATCAAGGTGTGCAAAGTTCTTATAGACTTACCAAGAAAGACTCACAGCTCTAATCACTGGCAAAGGTGATTCTAACATGTATTGACTCAGGGGGTTGAATACTTATCTAATCAAAATATATTAGTGTGGAAAAAGTAAAGGGCTGTGAATACTTTCTAAAGGCACTGTATGTGTGTGCAAAATTCACTATTCATTTTCTTTTGAATCTGTGGGAGAAGCTGCAGTGGAAACTATGTAACTCCAGCAATTAAAGCTGTTTAAAAAAAAATGTAGTGGAAAGACATGTCCTGACCTGTGTGATATAACACACTGATAAGCAGACACAAGAGGACCAGCCCAGTGACGTGCACGTGAGCGAGCATTTGTGTGTGTGTGTATGTCAGGGGTGGGCAAAAATGTTTGGTTATTGGGTCATATCGGCATTTTGAAATTCAATGGAGGGCCACACTGAGTTTTTGGGGACTGATTTATTTGTCAAAATCAGGGTTGGGGAGTAACTGATTACATGGAATCAGTTACATGTTATCTGACTACAAAAAAACTGTAACTGTCTGTAATCAGTTATGTTACCAGCAAAAATACTGTAATGAGGTTAAAGATACTTCTGAAAAACTAGATGATTACTTCCTGGATTACTTCAGAAAGGATGTTTGCGAGGAGAAAAAAAATATGACACCTATCTGTTTTTCTCAATGACATTCAATTCAGCATTGAAAAATTGAGCAAGTTCAAGTTTTTTATCCACCTGAGCGAGTCTAACCACAAGTCAGAGACCACTATGATGACACAACAAATGTGTTTGATAGATCATTTTTGTCTTGTTCTAATGCATTTTAAGGGGAAAGTAATCAGATTACGTTATTGAGTTTGGGTAATCCAAAAGTTACGTTACTGATAAAAATGTTGTACAGGTAACTAGTAACTGTAACAGATAACATTTAGAAAGTAATCTACCCAACCCGAGTAAAAATCTATTTGTGGGCCAGAGAAAGGGCAGTTATTTATAATTTCTAATACTTTCTATCTAGTTTCAGACGCTCAAGTGTGGTCTGGAGCATTAATCATCAGAAATAAGAGACAGAATCTAATCAAACTCATCTCCAGTCAACAGGTTTGGTTCTGGTAGCAGTGGGTTGAACCAGTCAGAGTCTGTCCTATCAGGAGGCAGTGCGGGTCAACTGAGTATAGGAGGGGGAGCAGTCTACCTACCTGACTTCTCTGTCAGACAACTCACTGACCTACAGATTATAAAGGTATACACCCACACACACACACGCATACACACACAAACTTAAAATACCTCTAAACTCCTAACTACCCAGATCCCATACCGCTACTAATTTCCATTTCCCTTTGAAAAGTCTTAATCCCACTTATTTTGACTGAACACAGACACATCCTCTCTCCCTCTCCCTCCCTCCATCCTTCTCTCTCTCTCCTTCCCTCCCTGTTTTCCTTTTAACCTGTCTGTTTTAGCTTTAATCATTGGTGATAAATGAGCTCCATTTTCAGTATGAATCATTTAGACTTAAAGTGATGGATGTACATCCTAAGTACACACTCCCTCATATCCCCCCCAAGGTCATTAATATAGTTCCAGGAAGAAGGTTGCTAGCACACACAGACTGTAACTTTTACGTTTACATAGAGAAACAGCTTGGTGGTGTGTGTGCATCTGTGCATGTGTGTGTGCGTGGCGTGCATGTGTATTTGCCGTGTTTGTCGATGATTTTGTGTTGATGCTGTTTTTGTGGTGTGTGTTGATGATTTTGTGTTGATGCTGTTTTTGTGGTGTGTGTTGATGATTTTGTGTTGATACTGTATTTGCGGTGTGTGTTGATGATTTTGTGTGTATACTGTATTTTCTGTGTGTGTTGATGATTCTGTGTTGATACTGTATTTGTGGTGTGTGTTGATGACTTTGTTGATACTGTATTTGCGGTGTGTGTTGATGATTTTGTGTTGATACTGTATTTTCTGTGTGTGTTGATGATTTTGTGTTGATACTGTATTTTCTGTGTGTGTTGATGATTTTGTATTGATACTGTATTTGTGGTGTGTGTTGATGACTTTGTGTTGATTCTGTATTTGCGGTGTGTGTTGATGATTCTGTGTTGATACTGTATTTGTGGTGTGTTGATGACTTTGTGTTGATACAGTATTTGCGGTGTGTGTTGATGACTTTGTGTTGATACAGTATTTGCGTGTGTGTGTTATTCTTTGCTAGATCTCGAGGAACCACTACCAGAATGCTCTAACAGCCAGTCTTATGGACAGTGTACCCCAGACCCCTGATCCCGACGGGAGACCGACCATCCCTGAGACCCGCTCCCACAGCATCGCCCTGCCCCTGACACACACATACACACACCTCCGACCCGTCCTGGAACGACACACACACACAGAGGACAACACTGGACCACTCACCTCACAGCTCAACGAGAGAAACCGCATCGTCCGTAAGTGGAGTGTTTGTGTGTGTGTGGGTTACATAACCACCGTGGCAAACAGACGGTGTTAAAGAGTCTTTGATATGTTTTTTCCCCATCTTCATTCTGTCAGACACACAGAATGGATGTGATTAGAAGGCTAAAATAGACAGAGTTTGAGGCATAAATAGCTACATTTTGTTGATCATTTGTCAGTATTTACTTCCAAAGGGAGATTCATCTGAAATAGACTCTTGCTTCAGTTGAACACACACACCATAGGGTGACATGCCAGACAGTACAGGCCAGATGGTATCTGAAAAATCATGTAAGCCCTGAAACCAATCAGGTTTGGTTTATCTCATAATGCTTGTGAGTATGCATGTATGAACCTCTAACCTGCCCTCCTAAGCCTATGGCCTCTCTCTTGGAATCAGTGGTCTGTCCTCTTGGTTGACGAGTTAAACCAAGGTGTGGAATTGGTCATAATGCAGACATGTGCCGACTAGCCCCTCCCTGGTTCTCAATACCTCACTTTGCAGATAATGGGACATGGATCTGGTTCTTTCAGATCCACACTTCTATGCACAGAAGGGAGATTTTGAGACTGAAAAGGGGCTACCACTTCACTGAGGTGCTGCCTCTGTCCAGCTGGTCACCTTGGTACTCTGTCTCCCTCTGCAGGCAGTAAGTCAGACGGACAGAGGAGTCCCAGTGATTCTGTGTTTCTACGGATGGATGACATACCCTACATCCAAGAGGACCTACAAAAACACCGTCAGGAAGGCCACCCAGAGGAGCGACTAGAGGAGAGACCGGAAGACCTCCCGGAAGATAGAAAGGAAGACCGCCCAGAAGACCGTCTGGAAGACAGGCCCGAAGGCCGTCTGAAAGACTGGCTGGAAGACCGTCCGGAAAACCGGTTAATTGAACGCCCAGAAGACCAGCTGGTAGAAATTCCGGAAGACCAGCTGGAAAGCCAAGAAGGGAACGGTGAGGAGAGAAGGGAGAGAGTTGTAAGCTGTTGTAGCTGGTATATACATGAGTGGTAACATTATTTAGTCCTCACACGTCTAGTGAAGTAAAAAAAATCCTCCCATGGAAACATTGCCTCGAACAGTGCCTAGGCCATGGTTTGCATAATTAATAGTATTTATTTATAGTCTTGTAGGTTGCAGCTCTTCTCATTTCTCTACTCCCCCTCCCCCTCTCTCTCGCTCTCTCTCACCCACACACTCTCTCTTGCCAACTCTTTTAATCCCTTGCCCACTTTCGTTCTCATTCACTCTCATCCTCTCGCTCTCCCACCTAGATGCTGTTCCTGTGGAGTTAGATATCATCTGTTCTTTATCTGGCTCAGAGGAGACACTGGGGAAGAAGCTGCTACGTAAACTGAGTGAGTGAGTGATCTAGGACCAGCTTTTCCTCCCCATATTGTACATTTGACCATAGATCAGTATTCATTCTTCTTCTAATTCTGCCCAACTAACCCCCCCCCCCCCCCCCCCCCCCCCCACCCACCCTTACACAAACACACACACATACAAACATTCCTCACCTAAACACTGTGTGGGCCCCAACAGTCAGCCAGACTAGTGACGGCAGGCGTATCATAGCAACATAACTTTGTGTTCTATCTCTTGCTGCATCACACGTTCCTCCAGAGAGTCTAATATAAAATGTGTAAATACAAATAAGCTAATGGGTTTCTGAAATTACAGGATAACAGATTTGTTTTTAATATTCGTATGATGTTATTTTGTGCTACATTCTTCAATCAAACGAAACTGATATGTTATGTTTCAATTGTAAATGAAAAGGTTATTTGTCATATGCAGAGATTGTTTGTATATGTTCGTATTCTTGTCTTTTCTTATTGTTGTTGCATTGTTGAGAAGGAACCTGCAAGTAAGCATTTCATTGGACGGTGTATACCATATGTATCCTGTACATATGACTAATTGTAAAACTCGAACTTGAAACTTGAACTTGACACTGTGTCCTATCCTTCCAGGTAACAAGAAGAGGAAAAAGTCCCGGGATGGGGAGAAGAGTGTGGAGGAAGGCTTGGAGCAGCCATTGGTGACCACCTAGCACAACGCCAGGTAGAGACAGCAGGGAAGACCTAGCATAGAGAAAGATAGAGAATAGACCGGCTCTGTTTCTCTCTCACTTCCCACTGGGAACTGGGTTAGAGGTTTGGTATGGACCAGACTCTAGTACTTGTCAATAGACGTCAAGAACCTCAAGATCTCTCTCTGAACGGTCTACTCCCCAGACCCTCCCCTGCATACCCTCTGTCCACTCCCCAGACCCAACCCTAACCCTGCATACCCTCTATCCACTCCCCAGAAACAACCCTAACCCCTGCATACCGTCTGTCCACTCCCCAGACCGAACCCTAACCCTGCATACCCTCTGCCCACTCCCCAGACCCAACCCTAATCCTAGATACCCTCTGTCCACTCCCCAGACCCAACCCTAACCCCTGCATACCGTCTGTCCCCTCCCCAGAACCAACCCTAACCCCTGCATACCCTCTGCCCACTCCCCAGACCCAACCCTACCCCTGCATACCCTCTGTCCACTCCCCAGTCCCAACCCTAACCCTGCATACCCTCTGTCCACTCCCCAGACCCAACCCTAACCCTGCATACCATCTGTCCCCTCCCCAGACCCAAACCTAATCCTAGATACCCTCTGTCCACTCCCCAGACCCAACCCTAATCCTAGATACCCTCTGTCCCCTCCCCAGACCCAAACCTAATCCTAGATACCCTCTGTCCCCTCCCCAGACCCAAACCTAATCCTAGATACCCTCTGTCCACTCCCCAGACCCAACCCTAACCCTGCATACCATCTGTCCCCTCCCCAGACCCAAACC
This sequence comes from Salmo trutta, assembly GCF_901001165.1. Classification (NCBI taxonomy): domain Eukaryota; kingdom Metazoa; phylum Chordata; class Actinopteri; order Salmoniformes; family Salmonidae; genus Salmo; species Salmo trutta. The sequence goes on along the minus strand of NC_042974.1, from coordinate 47,712,211 downwards.
TAATCCTAGATACCCTCTGTCCACTCCCCAGACCCAACCCTAATCCTAGATACCCTCTGTCCCCTCCCCAGACCCAACCCTAATCCTAGATACCGTCTGTCCACTCCCCAGACCCAACCCTAATCCTAGATACCCTCTGTCCACTCCCCAGACCCAACCCTAACCCCTGCATACCGTCTGTCCCCTCCCCAGACCCAACCCTAACCCCTGCATACCCTCTGCCCACTCCCCAGACCCAACCCTACCCCTGCATACCCTCTGTCCACTCCCCAGTCCCAACCCTAACCCTGCATACCCTCTGTCCACTCCCCAGACCCAACCCTAACCCTGCATACCATCTGTCCCCTCCCCAGACCCAAACCTAATCCTAGATACCCTCTGTCCACTCCCCAGACCCAACCCTAATCCTAGATACCCTCTGTCCCCTCCCCAGACCCAAACCTAATCCTAGATACCCTCTGTCCCCTCCCCAGACCCAAACCTAATCCTAGATACCCTCTGTCCACTCCCCAGACCCAACCCTAACCCTGCATACCATCTGTCCCCTCCCCAGACCCAAACCTAATCCTAGATACCCTCTGTCCACTCCCCAGACCCAACCCTAATCCTAGATACCCTCTGTCCCCTCCCCAGACCCAAACCTAATCCTAGATACCGTCTGTCCACTCCCCAGACCCAACCCTAATCCTAGATACCCTCTGTCCACTCCCCAGACCTAACCCTAACCCCTGCATACCCTCTGTCCACTCCCCAGACCCAACCCTAACCCCTGGATACCGTCTGTCCACTCCCCAGACCCAACCCTAACCCCTGGATACCGTCTGTCCACTCCCCAGACCCAACCCTAACCCCTGGATACCCTCTGTCCCCTCCCCAGACCCAACCCTAACCCCTGGATACCATCTGTCCACTCCCCAGACCCAACCCTAATCCTAGATATCCTCTGTCCACTCCCCAGACCTAACCCTAACCCCTGCATACCCTCTGTCCACTCCCCAGACCTAACCCTAACCCCTGCATACCCTCTGTCCACTCCCCAGACCCAACCCTAACCCCTGGATACCGTCTGTCCACTCCCCAGACCCAACCCTAACCCCTGGATACCGTCTGTCCCCTCCCCAGACCCAACCCTAATCCTAGATACCCTCTGTCCACTCCCCAGACCCAACCCTAATCCTAGATACCCTCTGTCCCCTCCCCAGACCCAACCCTAACCCCTGGATACCGTCTGTCCCCTCCCCAGACCCAAACCTAATCCTAGATACCCTCTGTCCACTCCCCAGACCCAACCCTAACCCCTGCATACCCTCTGTCCCCTCCCCAGACCCAACTCTAACCCTGGATACCCTCTGTCCACTCCCCAGACCCAACCCTAATCCTAGATACCCTCTGTCCACTCCCCAGACCCAACCCTAACCCCTGCATACCCTCTGTCCCCTCCCCAGACCCAACCCTAACCCTGGATACCCTCTGTCCACACCCCAGACCCAACCCTAACCCCTGCATACCCTCTGTCCCCTCCCCAGACCTAACCCTGGATACCCTCTGTCCACTCCCCAGACCCAACCCTAATCCTAGATACCCTCTGTCCACTCCCCAGACCCAGCCCTAACCCCTGCATACCCTCTGTCCCCTCCCCAGACCCAACCCTAATCCTAGATACCCTCTGTCCACTCCCCAGACCCAACCCTAATCCCTGCATACCCTCTGTCCCCTCCCCAGACCCAACCCTAATCCTAGATACCCTCTGTCCCCTCCCCAGACCCAACCCTAATCCTAGATACCCTCTGTCCCCTCCCCAGACCCAACCCTAATCCTAGATACCCTCTGTCCACTCCCCAGACCCAGCCCTAACCCCTGCATACCCTCTGTCCCCTCCCCAGACCCAACCCTAATCCTAGATACCCTCTGTCCCCTCCCCAGACCCAACCCTAACCCCTGGATACCCTCTGTCCCCTCCCCAGACCCAACCCTAACCCCTGGATACCCTCTGTCCCCTCCCCAGACCCAACCCTAATCCTAGATACCCTCTGTCCACTCCCCAGACCCAACCCTAATCCTAGATACCCTCTGTCCCCTCCCCAGACCCAACCCTAATCCTAGATACCCTCTGTCCACTCCCCAGACCCAACCCTAACCCCTGCATACCCTCTGTCCACTCCCCAGACCCAACCCTAATCCTAGATACCCTCTGCCCACTCCCCAGACCCAACCCTACCCCTGCATACCCTCTGTCCACTCCCCAGACCGAACCCTAACCCTGCATACCCTCTGTCCACTCCCCAGACCCAACCCTAACCCTGCATACCGTCTGTCCCCTCCCCAGACCCAAACCTAATCCTAGATACCCTCTGTCCACTCCCCAGACCCAAACCTAATCCTAGATACCCTCTGTCCCCTCCCCAGACCCAACCCTAACCCCTGGATACCCTCTGTCCCCTCCCCAGACCCAAACCTAATCCTGGATACCCTCTGTCCACTCCCCAGACCCAACCCTAATCCTAGATACCCTCTGTCCACTCCCCAGACCCAACCCTAATCCTAGATACCCTCTGTCCACTCCCCAGACCCAACCCTAATCCTAGATACCCTCTGTCCACTCCCCAGACCCAACCCTAATCCTAGATACCCTCTGTCCCCTCCCCAGACCCAAACCTAATCCTAGATACCCTCTGTCCACTCCCCAGACCCAACCCTAATCCTAGATACCCTCTGTCCCCTCCCCTCCCCAGACCCAACCCTAACCCCTGGATACCCTCTGTCCACTCCCCAGACCCAACCCTAACCCCTGGATACCCTCTGTCCACTCCCCAGACCCAACCCTAAGAAATCTGAACGCACTAGCAACACTTTGAAAAGTTTATGTAATTATACTTTCCTGAGGATATATTGACTCACATTCCTACCTGCAAAAGGACCGACCGCATTGACAAGCGGTAAAGTTAAAATATAATATAATATAATTTTATTCAACATTCTGGCTTGTAGAGGTCGTGAGAGGAAACGCTCATTTATGCCCAATGTAGAATTCAATGAAATTCAACGTTGTGTTTCCAGGCTGGCTGGGTAACAGACTACGGAAACATTATGACTTTCATTAACTTTACTATATGTTTCTGTTGAGTTACCTTTCAGCCACCCATCTCTACTGTGCTAGAGGAGTCTGAAGAGGAGAAAGAAGAATAAACTAAATGAAGAGAAAAATAAGAGGGAAATAGCAAGTCTAGATCTGAGCCATCTTTTAAATCTTTTTTATTGCTCAACCAAGAAGACAACAATTTCTGTCTTCTACCATCAGATGATTGTTTCTTATTACCAAGTGCTTTCTGCACAGGGAACTGTCCTTATCATAGAATAGGGTACTTCTATCAGTCAATCAACTGTGGTCGATAGGAGTCATGCCATATAAATGCCATCCACACTGCCAGTGTTCTGATGACACATAAGGAAGAAACAGCCAACACACACCAGCCATGAGAACAAGCACAATGTCTACAACCATGGGGACTTTATACTGATTTAAAGGAGCAGTCAGTCATTTCTTTATCCCATGTGGCCACTGGATGATTTTTTTAATGCACAAACAGTCTCAAGCAAAAACACCACACACACACACACACACACACATTTAGTTCCATTGAAGTCAATTGACTCCCAGTCCTGTCAGATCTATACATTTTATCCGATTTTAAAAAGCCATATAATAACTAACAAACCTGCCAGCATAAAGAAGGGATATGCAATATTCACAATCCCAAAAACGTAGGTTGCGTGTTACCTAGATTTGAACAGGTATTTTATTATGATTAGATAATATGAGGATTTGACATTTTTATGATGATTGGATGATATTTGATCATTTGATTTATAATATGGTGATTAATTGGTAACCTGTAATGAATAGGTTGTTTTAACAGCGATCGTTCAGCCATTTACTGGTTGCTAGCATTCTAAAAGATCGCCTAATTTCAGTATGTGACAAAACAAGCAAGTGTAGTGTAGAGAATCATTGTACCATCTAAACCGCTTTGAGATATTTTTCCATAACCAAATATATTTTATGTTCAGCTGTTTGAAGCTGGTGTACAAAACCCAATGTAAAAGATGCAAAAACGAAATGATTTATAATAATATGGTGATTAATTTGTAATGAATAGGTTGTTTTAACAGCATGTACCTAGAACAACTCCTGCCTGCCATATCATTTCCTTTATCATCATAATATAGATACACACCCACTAAATGTCCCATCTCCATATCACCATGACATAAAGCAGTCACCATAAGTGTGACATTGCAGTAGGTAACAGTTGTAACACCCTATCTGTGTATAGCCCCATGACCAAGTGAAGTGTTACTCCCACATGCATGCTATTACTACAGATGCAAACATAACAGGTTAACTATTCTCTTTGAAGAGACCCCTCCAGGGACACGCAAGGGCATAGGAACACAGGGGGCTGGGGGCTGAGCTTCTGGGATGAGAGGCTGCAGATACAGGGGCCTGGAGGCTAGGGGTGTTTGGTTATATACAGTGGCACAGGAGCTGGGTGTATGCTTACTGATTACTGCTTTCCCAGTAGAATATATTCCTATTTAAGGACAACGCCTTGGGCTAGGTACTCAGCTTGATTATAGACAGGAGCATGACGCAAACCTGTGGTTATGAAAGACCAGGCTGACGTGGAGATGTAGTTTGATGGGAGGTTGTAGTGTATAGAAAACTGCTAAGCAATACATAAGCATGAGAATAAAATACCTGAGTGTAATATTAGGTGACAGCTGCACAGAGTATCAGGACAGTGTAACATGCTTAAGGACAGACACCCCTGTAAAGTCAGCCAGGCACAGATTAAAATATATATATACTGTTTTATAGGAATGTATGCCAATGTACACAGGGGTTCATAGCTAGAATTAGAGATGTACACAGAGAGATTACATTTTATAGTGCCCTTTATTATATAGGTGGTCAGACAATGGACTCTGTCCTATTGATCTGTAGCAATAATAATTCCCTAGATCCTCCCTGAGACCATCACTATTCCCTATTGGTTAGCTGCTATTAGGCTGGACAAGGATTGAGTTGCTCTTCATTGCGCAATACTGACAGATAACTGATTTACTGAGAGCATAGAGAGGGTGAGTGGGAGGGAAGAAGAAAGGTAGTGAAAGAGAGCAGGAGAGAGGAAAGGAGAGACAGAAGGGAAAGTGAGCACTGCAGGGAAGGTGGGAGGAGACGTGATGCAGTCTGACGTCAAGCCACTGCCTTCCTTGACGCACGCAAACACACATGCATTCAGTACTGAACTGCTTTACAGAAGGACCCCCCCCCACACACACAGGATCCCTTATGACCTGACTAATATAGTAGCTGAGCTGTTGAAATCAAAGAACTAAGAAACCAAGCACTCTCTCAGCCTCATGCTCTCAGAGAACACATTTGGTGAGGGTGACAGAGATACAGTAGATAGTGATAGCTTTTATATAGATTTTAAGGGACAGGAGGATATGTAAGGGAACATTTTATTAATTCTTTTCCAGAATGTGCTAATTTAGGGATGGTTTAACAGTTTACATGATCTTCAGAATATCAGGGTTTTCAGGATATCAGACCTCCCAATGTATTAAAAACGATGAACTCCTCAATAAAAAGATGAACACAGATTCATATCTGACTTGTTGTTCTGAATTCCATTTGTGTATTGATAGTGTTCTTTCTGCACTGATCCCCAATGTCATGAGAAACACACATAAGAGACAACTTGCACAATCAAATTATATTTTCCATCCTGGCTCTCAGATGGAAAGAACTGGCATTATATTGTGGTGTGGAGACATTTATTAAAGGATTTGAGTCATACCCCCTTGAGATACATAGGTAATCACAGCATCTGTTAGTGCATTTGATTTGTGCAATTTTGAACAATACATGTATACCACTGAGATGTCAGATACTGATAATAGTGCAATTACAACAGAGAACGACCGCTTCGGAACAGACTGATTGGACATTCACATTGAGCAGACCCTTCTTTCAAATGTTGAAACACAAATAACAGGGATTGTTGCTCTCTGATTGAGAACAGTCCTGTTTGTCCCTATTCAACGCACGCCAGGACTTCAAGCATGAAATTCAACAGAGAGCTACACAGCTTAAGTCTGAGGTATTGGTACATAATTTTTACTTCATCATCTTAGGCCAAAATAAACATGATCGTAAATATAACGTCCATAGTTCAAGTTCAATATTAGCATGCTTATTACATAGCTACATCTCTTCGACATACATTTAGTGCATGACTGATTTGGTCAATTGATTGTTTTTCACTGTAGTACTTGTTGTATGCTTTCAAGTCAAGTACTGATTACTTGGTCACAATTAATATTTAGCTTTTCTTTCAAGTGGACCCAAACAACTCCTATAAGTTATGCAGGTGGGTTAGTCAAACAGAACAGGGAATGCGCCTTTCACAGTTGGAATGAAATCCGCATAAAAATGGGTCGTTCTTGAATTGAGATGGGATTCCTTTTTTTTTATACGTTCTTCTGTATTGCACCTGATAGCACCCAAATACATTTAAAGGTGGAATTTGCAGAAATCGTTCAGCCATTTCCTGTTTGCTAACATTCTAATAGTTTAAGTAATTTCAGTTTGTGACAAAACAAGCAAGTATAGTGTAGAGAATCATTGTACCATCTAAACCGCTTTGAGATATTTTTTCCATAACCAAATATATTTTATGTTCAGCTGTTTGAAGCTGGTGTACAAAACCCAAAGTAAAAGATGTAAAAACAAAACTTAAGAATGGGAAGCATAGAAATAGTGCACATAGAACAGATCTACTGCTTTTTTGACTTGTTTTCAATGAGAACGCCAAATCTATAACTCACAATTCTACGTGAATTTGGTCAGGTCGCCCAAAAGGTTACTACTGCAGCTTTAAATAAAAATAAATACAAATGAGGTCAATTTTTTTCAAAATGCCAGGCCCACATCCCACCGCAATTCAACGACCCAAACAATACTAATCATAAGGTAATGTTAACAATATTAATAAGCAATGGAAGATCACCATCACCAGCACTGCTAGTCCTAATACATCCACAAACACTGGGGCTGTGTCTCAATAGTTTAAACAATATAGCTTATTTTCCATATCTCCTTTCCTTGTGTCCTTCCCTCTATGATCACTGATCTGGCTGGACACGATAGGTTGAAGGAACATCAGTTGTAATGAAGGAGATGAGGAAAGGAAGCCCTTTCAGAGTATTAAGACACAGCCAGCTAGTGCCTTAGCGTGGAACCACACAGCAGCTAAAATGCCCTGACACACAGTGCTTAATCAGTAAACAGGACTTCAACACTACTGAACAAAAACAGTACAAATTAAATCACACCACACTCTACTGCAAGCAGCAGTGATGACACACAGGGATGATAGCCACACAAAGACACACAGACAAATTATTAACACTTCTCTTTAGCCTTTAGGCTGCCTGTGCATTCATTTAAGTGTTCAAATACAATGTACCTATAGACAACAAGTGACATTATAGGCCCAGCATAAGCTAGTGTGCTGGGAGTTGGGAATGGGGCTTATTATGTATGTTTGGTCCAATACATTACACACAAACACAGCTGGTGGGGGTCAGGAGGGAGTGCTGGTGGTTGTGGGTAGTGTAGTCTTCTACTGGACGTTGACAACAGTCTCGTGGATAGACTCGGCCACATAGTCGATGTTCTTAGTGGTCAGACCACACATGTTGATACGACCGCTGGCCATTAGGTAGATACTCCTCTCCTTGATCATGTACTCCACTTGTTTAGCTGGACAGAGAGAGGGAGAGAAAATATAAAAAGGTATGACATCACAAATATTATATTTTCAGAACGTACAATATACTATCGGTGTGAAAGGAGAGTTAAAGAAGAGAGGATATTTCTGTGCCAGTGTGCTGTGTACATGTGTATACTGAGTAGAACTGCCCCCCCTCCCCCCCCCCCCCGGTTCAGTTAAGGCATCAGTGAGCCTTAGCGTCAGTGTTCTCTACGCTGGGAAGCTGTTTCCTGGTTCTAACAGCTTTTTGAAGCTCTCAGGAAGACAGCACAGCACAGAGGAGTTTCATGTTTATCCAGGAAGTTACTTCACACAAACAGTAATGAGGATGTGCTCAGCGGACTGGTGAAGCTAAACATAGCTGGGTGGTGAGTGTATGTGTGTGTTTAAGACTAGAGAGGGAAAGAGAGGTATGCATTTGTTTGCATTCATTTGTGTGTGTATGTGTGTGTGCTTACGGTTGAGGCCAGTGAAGCTGAACATGCCGATCTGCTGTGTGATGTGGTTCCATGTTCCTGGTGTTTCCAGAGCCTGCAGTTTAGCCTGGAGTGAAGCCCTCATCAACAACACACGGTCTGCCATGGTCTTCACATTATCCTTCCTACAACAGAGAGACGGGGAGACCGAGAGAGAAAGACAGAGAGACAGGGAGACCGAGATAGAAAGACAGAGAGACAGGGAGACCGAGATAGAAAGACAGAGAGACAGGGAGACCGAGATAGAAAGACAGAGAGACAGGGAGACCGAGAGAGAAAGACAGAGAGACAGGGAGACCGAGAGAGACAGAGAGACAGGGAGACCGAGATAGAAAGACAGAGAGACAGGGAGACCGAGATAGAAAGACAGAGAGACAGGGAGACCGAGATAGAAAGACAGAGAGACAGGGAGACCGAGATAGAAAGACAGAGAGACAGGGAGACCGAGAGAGAAAGACAGAGAGACAGGGAGACCGAGAGAGAAAGACAGAGAGACAGGGAGACCGAGAGAGAGACAGAGAGACAGGGAGACCGAGAGAGAAAGACAGAGAGACAGGGAGACCGAGAGAGAAAGACAGAGAGACAGGGGGACCGAGAGACAGGGTTAGACGGAGAGACAGGGTTAGAAGGAGAGACAGGGTTAGACAAAGAGACAGGGTTAGACGGAGAGACAGGGTTAGACGGAGAGACAGGGTTAGACGGAGAGACAGGGTTAGAGGGAGAGACAGGGATAGACGGAGAGACAGGGATAGACGGAGAGACAGGGTTAGAGGGAGAGACAGGGTTAGAGGGAGAGACAGGGTTAGAGGGAGAGACAGGGTTAGAGGGAGAGACAGGGTTAGAGGGAGAGACAGGGTTAGACGGAGAGACAGGGTTAGACGGAGAGACAGGGTTAGACGGAGAGACAGGGTTAGACGGAGAGACAGGGTTAGAGGGAGAGACAGGGTTAGAGGGAGAGACAGGGTTAGACGGAGAGACAGGGTTAGACGGAGAGAGAGGGGGAGGAAATAGATCAACGTTTTGACCACTCATGTATAATTGTTGGACGTGCATACACTACTTTTGTACTGTCTGTGTGTGTACCCACCATTCAGCAAAGAGTTCAGGTGTGTTGAGTGTGATGGCGACCAGCCTAGCACCCTGGGAGGGAGGGTTGGACCAGGTTACCCTGACAATCTTCTCCATCTGAGACAGAACTCTCTTCAGGTTGTCAGAATCACGAGCTACAATAGTCAGGTTCCCCACACGCTCATCTGCCAGCACACAGAACATTTATTTCAGGGTTCCCTTACAGATTGCATTATGTACATATATTACATTTGAAATGTGTGTGTGAGTGTTATGTGTGAAAGGTGGGAGTAGGAATACATAGATTGGTTTCATATGTTTCAATGCATCTTACAGTGTGTTTGTGAGTGCGTGTGTGTTCATCTTGGCAGCAATTTTAGATTTAGTTTTAATCTTAAAATACCTTTTTAGTCATAGTCAAATTTTTGTCCTTTCATCCGTTAGTTTTAGTTATTATCAGCCGACTAAATGTCAAAACAATTTTAGTCACAGCCAAATGAGTCACATATTTTTTAATATATTTTTTATTTAACCTTTATTTAACTAAGTCAGTTAAGAACAAATTCTTATTTACAATGACGGACCCTAACGACGCTGGGCCAATTGTGCGCCGCCCTATGGGACTCCCAATCATGGCCGGTTGTGATACAGCCTTGAATCAAACCAGGGTCTGTAGTGACGCCTCTAACCCGGAAGCTTATAAGAAATCCTGCTATGCCCTCCGACAAACCATCAAATAGGCAAAGCTCCAATACAGGGCTAAGATTGAATCGTACTACGCGGGCTCTGACGCTCGTCTTATGTGGCAGGGCTTGCAAACTGTTACAGACTACAAAGGGAAGCACAGCCGCAAGCTGCACAGTGACACGAGCCTACCAGACTAGCTAAATCACTTCTATGCTCGCTTCGAGGCAAGCAAAACTGAGGCATGCATGAGAGAACCAGCTGTTCCGGACGACTGTGTGATCACGCTCTCCGTAGCCGAGGTTAGTAAGAACTCTAAACAGGTCAACATTCACAAGGCCGCGGGGCCAGACGGATTACCAGGACGTGTGTTCCGGGCATGTACTGACCAAATGGCAGGTGTCTTCACTGACATATTCAACATGTCCCTGATTGAGTCTGTGATACCAACATGTTTCAAGCAGACCACCATAGTCCCTGTGCCCAAGAACACTAAGGAACCCTGCCTAAATGACTACAGACGCGTAGCACTCACGTCCATAGCCATGAAGTGCTTTGAAAGGCTGGTCATGGCTCACATCAACACCATTATCCCAGAAACCCTAGACCCACTCCAATTTACTTAACGCCCAAACAGATCCATAGATGATGCAATCAATCACTGCCCTTTCCCACCTGGACAAAAGGAACACCTATGTGAGAATGCTATTCATTGACTACAGCTCAGAGTTCAACACCATAGTGCCCTCAAAGCACATCACTAAGCTAAGGATCCTGGGACTAAACACCTGGACTTCCTGACAGGCCGCCCCCAGGTGGTGAGGGTAGATAGCAACACATCTGCCACTCTGATCTTCAACACTGGAGCCCCTCAGGGGTGCGTGCTCAGTCCCCTCCTTTACTTCCTGTTCACCCACGACTGCGTGGCCAGGCACAACTCCAACACCATCATTAAGTTTGCAGACGACACAACAGTGGTAGGCCTGATCACCGACAATGACGAGACAGCCTATAGGGAGGATGTCAGAGACCTGGCCGGGTGGTGCCAGAATAACAACCTATCGCTCAACGTAACCAAGACTAAGGAGATGATTGTGGACTACAGCAAATGGAGGACCGAGCACGGCCCCATTCTCATCAACGGGGCTGCAGGGGAGCAGGTTGAGAGTGTCAAATTCCTTGGTGTCCACATCACCAACAAACTAGAATGGACCAAACACATCAAGACAGTCGTAAAGAGGGCACGACAAAGCCTATTCCCCCTCAGGAAACTAAAAAGATTTGGCATGGGTCCTCAGATCCTCAAAAGGTTCTACAGCTGCAACATCGAGAGCATCCTGACTAGTTGCATCACTGCCTGGTATGGCAACTGCTCGGCCTCCGACCACAAGGCACTACAGTGGATAATGCGTAAAGCCCAGTACATCACAGGGGCCAAGCTGCCTGTCATCCAGGAGGTGTCAGAGGAAGGCCCTAAAAATTGTCAAAGACTCCAGCCACCCCAGCCATAGACTGTTCTCTCTACTACCGCATGGCAAGCGGCACCGGAGCGCCAAGTCTAGGACAAAAAGGTTTCTCAACAGTTTTTACCCCCAAGCCATAAGACTCCTGAACAGGTAATCAAATGGCTACCCGGACTATTTGCATTGTGTTTGTGTACCCCCCACCCCCTCTTTTACGCTGCTGCTACTCTCTGTTTATCATATATACAGAGTTACTTTAACTATACTATTCATTTACAGTTGAAGTCGGAAGTTTACATACACTTAGGTTGGAGTCATTGAAACTCATTTTTCAACCACTCCACAAATTTTTTGTTAACAAACTATAGTTTTGGCCAGTTGGTTAGGACATCTACTTTGTGCATGACACAAGTCATTTTTCCAACAATTGTTAACAGACAGATTATTTCACTTATAATTCACTGTATCACAATTCCAGTGGGTCAGAAGTTTACATACAATAAGTTGACTGTGCCTTTAAACAGCTTTGAAAATTCCAGAAAATTATGTTATGGTTTTAGAAGCTTCTGATAGGCTAATTGACATAATTTGAGTCAATTGGAGGTGTACCTGTGGATGTATTTCAAGGCCTACTTTCAAACTCAGTGCCTCTTTGCTTGACATCATGGGAAAATCAAAAGAAATCAGTCAAGACCTGGTTCATCCTTGGGAGCAATTTCCAAACGCCTGAAGGTACCACGTTCATCTGTACAAACAATAGTACGCAAGTATAAACACCATGGGACCACGAGGCTGTCATACCACTCAGGAAAGAGACGCGTTCTGTCTCCTACATTTCACATTCTTAAAATAAAGTGGTGATCCTAGCTGACCTAAGACAGGGAATTTTTACTAGGATTAAATGTCAGGAATTGTGAAAAACTGAGTTTAAATATATTTGGCTAAGGTGTATGTATACTTCCGACTTCAACTGTACATACTACCTCAATTAGCCCGACTAACCGGTGCCTATATATAGCCTCACTATTCACTGTCTTTTTACTGTTGTTTTTTATTTCTTTACTTATCTATTGTTCACTTAATACCTATTTTTTACATAAAAATTACACTGTTGGTTAGGGCCTGTAAGTAAGCATTTCACTGTAAGGTGTATTCGGCGCACGTGACAAATAAACTTTGATTTGATTTGAGCCCACATAATATTATTATATTTTTTTTTTAAATTAATATTTAGGCTACCTTTACCAGATAGCTTTGTCCAACTAGGCCTACTATCCCTTCCTATACCTTAGCTGGCAACATTGATATTGTGGCAGATTGTTACCAATGCCAGCCATAATTAACCATATAGGCCATAAAGCCTATAGGTTAAACAATTTACATCTCAGATTTTCTCCCCATTGTAACCATCAAGGGGGTTAAATAACAATGGTTTCCTTGAAAGGGGGAGAATTTGAGCTTTCCAAAAATGCCAGAAGTATTACTGCAATCCTAATATTCAACAAATAGCATTTGCTTTTCCCATAGGAAAATAGCAACCGCAACTCACATTTGAGTACTGTGGCGCGAGAGCGGCAACACGGATGAATAAATAACAGCGCACATGGGAAAACAGTCTACATGAAAGTAGGAGAGAGAGTAAACATTATTGTTTCTAGTTGAGGTTAGCCTAGTTACAAGTGAAGTGTCCTGGCTTCGCATCAGTTCAGAAGATTGACGAGTGACTGAAGTGACTGCCTGGGAGCTGTGTGGGAGAGCCGGACAGATCAGCTCACGGCAAGTGAAGAAGTTCATTCTGCCAATGAGAGGATTGCATGAAATATTCTGCATGCACGCATGCTTAGGATTGAACAAAACAGATGAAAAGGAGCTTCATGTCAAATTAAATGTCCATTAGTCTCATGTGGAATTCTCATCTCGTCACATTTCCATCGACTAAAATTAAAAGTAATTTGTAAGTTATAGTTTTTTCCAGGGCATCTCGTCTCGGTATAGTCATAGTTTTAGTCAGGAAAAATAGGTAGTTGACAAGTATTTTTCTTCATAGTTATTGTTGACGAAATTAACACTGGTGTGTGTGTGTGAGTGTGTCTCTCACTGTAGAGGCCAAAGTTCTTGGAGAAGGACTGGGCACAGAACATCTCAAAGCCCTGCGTGACAAAGTAGCGCACGGCCCAGGCATCCTTATCCAGACAGCCTGACGCAAAGCCCTGGTACGCTGAGTCAAAGAACACAAACAGCTTCCTCCTCTGGAGAGAGAAAATAAAAATGGAGAAATATTAAAACCTCCAGAAAATAAAAAAAATTACATGCAAAAAAGCATTTGTTTTTTAAAATATATATTTTTTTACAAACAGTTGCGCATGTACACACACAGTGTGTGTCTTACTATACTTTTTGGGGACCAACAATTGATTCCATTCAAAATCCTATTTTCACTAACCCCTAACACTAAACCTAACTCTAACCCCTAAAACAGTATTTTTACAAATAGCCTTTTTAGTTGGTTTACTATTCCTGTGAGGACCTCTGGTACTCACAAGTATAGTAACACGTGCACACACACACACAGTCTTACCTTCATGACCTCAGCCACCTGCATCCACTCTACGTGTGTAGGGTCTGTGCCGGTGGGGTTGTGGGCGCACGCGTGCAAAACAAAGATGGAATGCTTTGGTGCACTCTGGGACAGGGGTCAAAGGTCAATGTTAGTCTACAGGACAGACAAATTACATATTGTGTACTGGGAGTTGATGCACCAAGTTGGTATCGCTAGAAAGCCAAACCTATCCTCTTTTCAACAGTGTGTAAAAAGCTAATTTACTATCTACGTTGACATGAGCAGTTAAGATATTCAATATTCACTATTGTGGGGTAAACTCAGAGTTCGGGAGATGGTCTGGTCTCCATGTCAACACCACCAGTTCAGAGGTCAGCGTCTCACCTCCAGGTCGCCTAACAAACCGTCCAGATCCAGACCCCGCTTCTCTGCGTCCCAGTACTTATAGGGACGGATGTCCTCGAACCCGGCGTTGGCAAACACAGCGTTGTGGTTCTCTAGAAACAAACAGTAGAGGAGATTTCACAACACTTTTCTCTAATAGAGGAGTCTTTCTTTGAATGCTTCATGTGTCTTTTGAGGCCTGCTTTGTAACATTAGCTGACATTGTTACAAAGATTAAGTCCAGCATGTTAAAAAGTAACATGTTGGACTTAATCACCTACAGTGCCTTTGGAAAGTATTCAGACCCCTTGACTTTTTCCACATTTTGTTACGTTACAGCCTTATTGTAAAATTGATTAAATAACAAAACTTCTCAGCAATCTACACACAATACCCCATAATGACAAAGCAAAAACAGGTTTATTAAAAATAAAAAACAGAAACACCTTATTTACATAAGTATTCTGAACCTTTGTTATGAGACTCTAAATTGAGCTCAGGTGGATCCTGTTTCCATTGATCATCCTTGAGATGTTTCTACAACTTGATTGAGGTCCACCTGTGGTAAATTCAATTGATTGGATATGATTTGGAAAGGCACACACCTGTCTATATAATGTCCCACAGTTGACAGTGCATGTCAGAGGAAAACCCAAGCCGTGAGGTTGAAAGAATTGTCCGTAGAGCTCGTAGACAGGATTATGCCGAGGCACAGACCTGCGGAAGGGTACCAAAAAAATTCTGCAGCATTGAAGGTCCACAAGAACACAGTGGCCTCTATCATTCTTAAATGGGAGAAGTTTGGAACCACCAAGACTCTTCCTAGAGCTGGCCGCCCGGCCAAATTGAGCAAAAGGGGGAGAAGGGCCTTGGTCAGGGAGGTGACCAAGAACCCGATGGTCACTCTGACAGAGCTCTAGAGTTCCTCTGCAGAGATGGGAGAACCTTCCAAAAGGACAACCATCTCTGCAGCACTCCACCAATCAGGCCTTTATGGTAGAGTGGCAAGACGGAAGCCACTCCTCAGTAAAAGGCATATGACAGCCCACTTGGTGTTTGCCAAAAGGCACCTAAAGACTCTCAGACCATGAGAAACAAGATTCTCTGGTCTGATGAAACCAAGATTGAACTCTTTGGCCTGAATACCAAGTGTCACGCCTGGAGGAAACCTGGCACCATCCCTACGGTGAAGCATGGTGGTGGCAGCATCATGCTGTGGGGATGTTTTTAAGCGGCAGGGACTGGGAGACTAGTCAGGATCAAGGCAAAGATGAACAGAGCAAAGTACGGATAGATCCTTGATGAAAACCTGCTCCAGAGCGCTCAAGACCTCAGACTGGGGCAAATGTTCAACTTCCAACAGGACAACAACCCTAAGCACACAGCAGGAGTGGTGCAGGAGTGGCCTCGGGACAAGTCTCTAAATGTCCTTGAGTGGCCCAGCCAGAGCCCGGACTTGAACCCGATCGACATCTCTGGAGAGACCTGAAAATAGCTGTGCAGCAACGCTCCCGAATGGCAGGGTCTCCCGAGTGGCGCAGCGGTCTAAGGCACTGCATCTCAGTGCTAGAGGCATCACTACAGACCCTGGTTCGATTACAGGCTGTATCACAACTGGCCGTGATTGGGAATCCCACAGGGCGAATGTCACGACTTCCGCCAAAGTTGGTCCCTCTCCTTGACGAGTGGAAGACGGCATTCAGTGCCACCTCAGGGCACTATGAGTACCTCGTCATGCTGTACGGGTTGATGAATGCGCCATCAGTCTTCCAAGCCTTTGTAGATGAGATTTTCAGGGACCTGCACGGGCAGGGTGTAGTGGTGTATATTGATGACATTCTGATATACTCCGCTGCACGCGCCGAGCATGTGTCCCTGGTGCACAGGGTGCTTGGTCACCTGTTGGAGCATGACCTGTACGTCAAGGCTGAGAAATGCTTGTTTTTCCAGCAATCTGTCTCCTTCCTAGGGTATCGCATTTCCACCTCAGGGGTGGAGATGGAAAGTGACCGCATTTCAGTCGTGCGTAATTGGCCGACTCCCACCATGGTAAAGGAGGTGCAGCGGTTCTTAGGGTTTGCCAACTACTACCGGAGGTTTATCTGAGGTTTTGGTCAGGTAGTGGCTCCCATTACCTCACTGCTGAAGGGGGGCCCGGTGCGTTTGCAGTGGTGGACAGGGCTTTTAGTCACCTGTGGGCTCTGTTTACCTCGGCTCCCGTGCTGGCCCATCCGGATCCCTCTTTGGCGTTCATAGTGGAGGTGGACGTGTCCGAGGCTGGGATAGGAGTGGTGCTCTCTCAGCGCTCGGGTACGTCACCGAAGCTGCGCCCCTGTGCCTTCTTCTCGAAGAAGCTCAGCCCGGCGGAGCGAAACTATGACATGGGGGACCGAGAGCTGTTGGCTGTCGTCAAGGCCTTGAAGGCGTGGAAACATTGGCTTGAGGGGTTTATGTGTCCTCCTGCTCGGGGTGCGCCCAGTGGAAGGCTCCTAGGCACCTGCCCAGAAGTAAGCTACACCCCTTACCCGTTCCACAGCGGCCTTGGTCGCACCTGTCGGTGGATTATCTGACTGATCTTCCACTCTCACAGGGTAACACCGCGATCCTGGTCGTTGTGGATCGTTTCTCTAAGTCCTGTCGTCTCCTCCCTCTGCCCAGTCTCCCTACGGACCTACAGACTGCGGAGGCCTTGTTTACACACGTCTTCTGGCACTACGGGGTGCCTGAGGATATAGTGTCTGATCGGGGTCCCCAGTTCACGTCTAGGGTGTGGAAGGCGTTCATGGAACGTCTGGGGGTCTTGATCAGCCTTACTTCAGGGTTTCACCACGAGAGTAATGGGCAGGTGGAGAGAGTGAACCAGGATGTGGGTAGGTTTCTGCGGTCCTATTGCCAGGACCGGCCAGGGGAGTGGGCGGCGTTCGTGCCCTGGGCCGAGATGGCACAGAACTCGCTCCGCCACTCATCCACTAAATTCTCTCCCTTCCAGTGCGTACTGGGGTACCAGCCGGTTCTGGCGCCTTGGCATCAGAGTCAGGCCGAGGTTCTTGCGGTGGACGACTGGTTCAGGCGTGCGGAGGAGACATGGGAAGCTGTCCGTTTCCACCTTCAGTAGACCATGACGTGCCAAAAGGAGAACGCAGATTGCCACCGCAGTGAGACCCTGGGACCGGGTCTGGCTCTCGACCCGAAACCTGCCCCTCCGCCTGCCCTGCCGGAAGCTGGGTCCGCGGTTTGTGGGGCCATTTAAAGTCCTGAGGAGAGTGAACAAGGTTTGTTATAGGTTACAGCTTCCACCCGATTACCGTATTAACCCCTCGTTCCATGTGTCTCTCCTCAGGCCGGTGGTGGCTGGCACACTCCAGGAGTCTGAGGTGCGGGAGGTTCCTCCGCCCCCTCTGGACATTGGGAGGGTCCCGGCGTACTCCGTTCGTTCCATAATGGATTCGAGGCGTTGGGCGAGGGGCCTTCAGTATCTTGTGGAGTGGGAGGGGTACGGTCCGGAGGAGAGGTGCTGGGTTCCGGTCGAGGACGTATTGGACCCTTCAATGCGGCAGGAGTTCCACCGTCTTTGTCCGGATCACCCTGCACCTCGCCCTCCGGGTCGTCCCCGAGGCCGGTGTCGACGCGCGGCTGGAGCCGCGCGTCAAGGGGGGGTACTGTCACGACTTCCGCCAAAGTTGGTCCCTCTCCTTGTTTGTTCGGCGGTCGACGTCACCGACCTTCTAGCCATCGCCGATCCACTTTTCATTTTCCATTGGTTTTGTCTTATCTTCCATCACACCTGGTTCCAATTCCATCAATTACATGTTGTGTATTTAACCCTCTGTTCCCCCCCATGTCCTTGTCCGTAATTGTTTGTTGTAGTGCTTGTGCACGGTATGCTGGTATTTTACCGGGTTTTGTTTGACCCATTTATTGTATTGTTCTGTTGACGGTGGTTTATGGTTATTAAACACAACCGTTGTAAATCAGTTTCCGCTCTCCTGCGCCTGACTTCTCTGCCGCCAGTAGCATCGCATTACAGCGAAGCACAATTGGCCCAGCGTCGTCCGGGTCTGGCCGGGATAGGCCATCATTGTAAATAAGAATTTGTTCTTAACTGACTTGCCTAGTTAAAGGTTAAATAAAAATGTTATAAAAAAAAAGAATCCCCATCCAACCTGACAGAGCATGAGAGGATCTGCAGAGAAGAATGGGAGAAACTCCCCAAATACAGGTGTGCCAAGCTTGTAGCGTCATACCCAAGAAGACTCGATGCTGTAATCGCTGACAGAGGTGCTTCAACAAAGTACAGAGTAAAGGGTCTGAATACTTATGTAAATGTGATATTTCAGTTTAGTATTTTTAATAAATTAGCAAAAATTTCAAAAAAACTGTTTTTGCTTTGTCTTTATGAGAAGGGGAAAAAAACGATCAATTTTAGAATAAGGCTGTAACGTAACAAAATGTGGAAAAAGGTCAAGGGGTCTGAATACTTTCCCAAGGCACTGTATATAGTCACCTATTAATTAACTATGAAGAGGACAATTTAGCAGTATAAGGTCTAGATAAGATAACAACAACAACAACAATGAAAAGTTTATATCTTATTTGAGGACATTCATACAGCCCTGAATCAGCCGTACGAGCAAAGATGTAAACAGGTGTTTAAGTGTTGTCGTTCCTGTGTGCATGTGTGTGTGTGTACCCCAGGTAGGCGCTGAGACATAGACAGGTGTTTTTGTGTTGTCATTCCCGTTGTACCAGCGTCTGAGAAACTCTGCCCCCATCTTCAGAGCACCTGTACCCCCCAGACACTGCACCGCTCCCACCTGACAGAGAGAGACAGGAAGCGAGCGAGAGAGAGCGAGATAGGGGGGAGAGGGTGAGGGAGAGCGAGAGAGAGAGACAGTAGAGAGAGGGGGAGAGAGAAGGTGGTGGCTGATACACACTAAATAAGTGACTTGATAACTGCTTAGGAGCAATGTAGCGCACCAGTACAAATTTAAATACATTCCTTTAAATTCAGCTCAATATCTGCATAATCACACACACAACACAACTCCCCTAACACATTCACACTTCATAAACTACCCTACCCTGTTCTCCTGGATGGCAGGGCTGTCTTCTCCCAGGGCGATCTTGGATGCAGAGGACCTAAACTCAGGCAGACCCAGAATGGCCAGGTACTCATGGTTCAGACTGTTGTCCGCTACGATGATCTTCTCCACCTTCTTAACCACGGGCAGCACCCAGGGCTGGCCCTCATCTGTCCTGTAGGCTGGAGGGAAGAGACAAGCTAGCTACAGCAGGTGAGGGGGGATACAGTGTTTCCAATATATGGGCCTGATATAGCCTATATATTGATATATGTTTTACCAGTTAAGTTTGTTTTACGGTGCAAATGTTGCAATAGCCCAATTCTGGCCCTATGGCTCTCTCTCCAGCTGGCATTACTGCCTTGGTGAGCAACCCACTCAAGAGAGGAAGGTGCCAATGAACAATGAACACTGACAACCTGAGGAGAGTTCAAACTCAGATGGAAATGTCACAAACACTCTCACCTGCGCTCTACTACACTAGAAGCTTTAATGCTCTGCAAGATCCAAGTAGACTAATATGTAATTAGGCCTACCGTATGTCTCATCCACATGAAAAAATATTATAGTGTATTATGGTATAAATATTATAGTGTTCACTGTAGTGTTTTCGCAGTCTTTACTGTAGTATTTACAGTTTACTACAGTATTTAAACGGTATACTATAGTATTTCATGTAGTGTTTTTACGGATTGTATAATACTGTAGTATTTAGTACTGTAGTGTTTTTGCGGACTTTAGTATACTGTAGTATTTACTGTAGTGTTTTAACAGCCTGTAGTATACTGTCGTTTTTGCAGACATTACTGTAGTATTTACTATAGCGTTTTTATTTTATTATCTTTGACATCAAAGTGCAGGCTTTGTCCCTGAGGAAACCTACTGGAGAAAAACCTGTGTAAATAAGGTATATCTGTTTTAGTTATTTTTAATACATTTGCAAAAAAATCCTAGAAACCTGTTTTTGCTTTGTCATTATTGGGTATTGTGTGTAGATTGATGAGGAAAATTGTTTATTTAATCAATTTTAGAATAAGGCTGTACAGTGCCTTGCAAAAGTATTCATCCCCCTTGGCGTTTTTCTATTTTGTTGCATTACAACCTGTAATTTAAATGGATTTTTATTTAGATTTCATGTAATGGACATACACAAAATAGTCCAAATTGGTGAAGTGAAATGAAAAAAATAACTTGCTATGAAGCCCCTAAATAAGATCTGGTGCAACCAGAAGTCACATAATTAGTCAAATAATGTCCACTTGTGTGCAATCTAAGTGTCACATGATCTGTCAGATGATCTCAGTATATATACACCTGCTCTGAAAGGCCCCAGAGTCTGCAACCCCACTAAGCAAGGGGCACCATCAAGCAAGCGGCACCATGAAGACCAAGGAGCTCTCCAAACAGGTCTGGGACAAAGTTGTGGGAGTACAGATCAGGGTTGGGTTATAAAAAAATATCAGAAACTTTGAACATCCCACGGAGCACCATTAAATCCATTATTAAAAAATGGAAAGAATATGGCACCACAACAAACCTTCCAAGAGAGGGCCGCCCACCAAAACTCAAGGACCAGGCAAGGAGGGCGTTAATCAGAGATGCAACAAAGAGACCAAAGATGACCCTGAAGGAGCTGCAAAGCTGCACAGCGGAGATTGGAGTATCTGTCCGTAGGACCACTTTAAGCCGCACACTCCACAGAGCTGGACTTTAAGGAAGAGTGGCCAGAAAAAAGCCATTGCTTAAAGAAAAAAATAAGCAAACACGTTTGGTGTTCACCAAAAGGCATGTGGGAGACTCCCCAAACATATTGGAGAAAGTATTCTGGTCAGATGAGACTCAAATTGAGCTTTTTGACCATCAAGGAAAACACTATGTCTGGTGCAAACCCAACACCTGTTTCACAATAAAACATTTTGCATCTTCAAAGTGATAGGTATGTTGTGTAAATCAAATGATACAAACCCCCCAAAAATAAATTTGAATTCCAGGTTGTAACACGGAACCCAAACCAGCTGTGCGCGTGCGCTATTGTGCATAAATGTATTTTGTCCCCCTACACCAAACGCAATAACGACACGCAGGTTAAAATATCAAAACAAACTCTGAACCAATGACATTAATTTGGGGACAGGTCAAAAAGCATTAAACATGTATGGCAATTTAGCTAGTTAGCTTGCACTTGCTAGCCAATTTGTCCTATTTAGCTAGCTTGCTGTTGCTAGCTAATTTGTCCTGGAATATAAACATTGAGTTGTTATTTTACCTGAAATGCACAAGGTCCTCTACTCTGACAATTAATCCACACATAAAACAGCCAACTGAATCGTTTCTAGTCATCTCTCTTCCTTCCAGGCTTTTTCATCTTTGAACTTATATGGTGATTGGCATCTACACTTTCATAGTATTACCACGACAACCGGCAAAACATTTCATCTTTCAATCACCCACGTGGGTATAACCAATGAGGAGATGGCACGTGGGTACCTGCTTCTATAAACCAATGAGGAGACGGGAGAGGCAGGACTTGCAGCGCGATCTGCGTCAGAAATACATTGGCATCGCTGACGCTCGTTGGCGTGCACGAGCAGTGTGGGTACAATAATTGAATAACCTGGATTTCTAAATATATTTTGCGGCGCTCGCGCACACGACGTGTCCGGTCTGGTCAGCATGTAAGGCAACAAATTAGGAAAAATGCCAAGGGGGGTGAATACTTTCGCAAGCCACTGTAACGTAACAAAATGTGAAAAAAGTCAAGGGGTCTGAATGCACTGTATACTTTCCGAATGCACTGTACAGTATTCTACAGCAGTAGTTCCCAAACTGTGGGGGCGCAAAGGGTCGGAACTCAGTCCGGCTTTCAACTTACTACTGAAAGTTGTAATAGTAGAATGCTCAAGGTGCAATTTCATTGGGTAGTGCATCAGCAGTTTTCCTCAAGTCATGGCAGACCTTAGAGAGCTGCAGTTGAAGTCGGAAGTTTACATACACCTTAGCCAAGTACATTTAAACTCAGTTTTTCACAATTCCTGACATTTAATCCTAGTAAAAATTCCCTGTTTTAGGTCAATTAGGATCACCACTTTATTTTAAGAATGTGAAATGTCAGAATAACAGTAGAGAGAATTATTTATTTCATCTTTTATTTCTTTCATCACATTCCCAGAGGGTCAGAAGTTTACATACACTCAATTAGTATTTGGTAGCATTCCCTTTACATTGTTTAACTTGGGTCAAACACTTCGGGTAGCCTTCCACAAGCTTCCCACAATAAGTTGGGTGAATTTTGACCCATTCCTCCTGACAGAGCTGGTGTAACTGAGTCAGGTTTGTATGCCTCCTTGCTCCTCCTTGCTCGCACACGCATTTTCAGTTCTGCCCACAAATTCTCTATAGGCTTGAGGTCAGGGCTTTGTAATGGCCACCTTGACTTTGTTGTCCTTAAGCCATTTTGCCACAACTTTGGAAGTATGCGTGGGGTCATTGTCCATTTGGAAGATCCATTTGCGACCAAGCTTTAACTTCCTGACTGATGTCTTGAGATGTTGCTTCAATATATCCACATAATTTTCCATCCTCATGATGCCATCTATTTTGTGAAGTACACCAGTCCCTCCTTCAGCAAAGCACCCCCACAACATGATGCTGCTACCCCCGTGCTTCACAGTTGGGATGGTGTTCTTCGGCTTGCAAGTCTTCCCCTTTTCCTCCAAACATAACGATGGTCATTATGGCAAACAGTTCTATTTTTGTTTCATCAGACCAAAGGACATTTCTCCAAAAAGTACGATCTTTGTCCCCATGTGCAGTTGCAAACCGTAGTCTGGCTTTTTTATGGTGGTTTTGGAGCAGTGGCTTCTTCCTTGCTGAGCGGCCTTTCAGGTTATGTCAATATAGGACTAGTTTTACTGTGGATATACATACTTTTGTACCTGTTTCCTCCAGCATCTTCACAAGGTCCTTTGCTGCTGATCCATCCTCAGTATTCTCCTATCACAGCTATTATACTCTGTAACTGTTTTAAAGTCACCATTGGCCTCATAGTGAAAATACCTAAGCGGTTTATTCCCCTAAGTTAGAATGAAGCCTGTATCTTTGTAGTGACAGTGTGTATTGATACACCATCCAAAGTGTAATTAATAACTTCACCATGCTCAAAGGGATATTCAATATCTGTTTTTTTGTTTTTTTTATCCATCTACCAATAGGTGCTCTTCTTTGCGAGGCATTGGAAAACCTCCCTGGTCTTTGTGGTTGAATCTGTGCTTGAAATTCACTGCTCGACTGAGAGACCTTACAGATAATTGTATGGGCAGGGTACAGAGATGAGGTAAACACTATTATTGCACACAGAGTGAGTCCATACAACCTATTATTTGACTTGTTAAACAACCTTTTACGTCTGAACTTATTTAGGCTTGCCATAACAAAGGGGTTGAATACTTATTGACTCAAGACATTTCAGCTTTTTATTTTTTATTAATTTCTAAAAAGATGATTCTACTTTGACATTATAGGGCATTGTGTGTAAGCCAGTAAAAAAATTTTTTTTAAATGTAAGCCATTTTAAATTCAGGCTGTAACACAACTAAATGTGGAAAAAGTCAAGGGGTATAAATACTTTCTGAAAGAACTGTAGTGTTCCAATAGGACCCTAATCCACCGCAGTTTTTCCATCTCTTATGAATTGTTAATGGAGGGTTTAACACCATGTGACAACAACAGAGCTTTGGCCAGTTCTCTGGCGTAGCTCTGCTCACATGTAGCGCAATGCAAATCCTTTAGCCCGGAGAGGCCAAGCAAGCAGTCACAGACCCCACATAGAGATTTCAGCCTTTGCGCTGCAGTGTTAAATAATAATACAACACTCCATACAAAGATCCAGTCAGAAGAACAGTAATGTGTGAGTGCACTGCACTGTGTGACTAAACGGAAATTTGGGTTGTGTGACAATAAGAAAGGAGAGGGACGGGGGAGTATTCTGTCTACAGTCTCTCATAGGAGGATCGTAGAGAGAGTGAATGGGAGTGAATTACTCTATGATCACGGTCAATTTATCTTAATTTACAGTGATATGACCATGACTCATTGATCTCCAGCTACAACTACCGGCATGTTCCAGTCTGTTCCAGTCCTCCTTACCGCAGTGACAGAGCCACTTCTTTGGATGACTGCCAACGGCAGGTTATATAGGCCTTGCTAGGCTATCTACGGATTCTGAACAATCAGCACAGAAAGCAAAGGACATGATGCTAGCCTGATTGATTGGTTAGGTGAAAAGGTTTCAACACATAGAACAGATCCAGTCTGTCACAACATTGAGGGAGAATGCAAAAAGGTGACACTTTACTTGACACCCTCTGTCATAACACGTTATGACACAGTCAAACATGTCGTATGTCATAAAAGCTGACATCACTTGTCATAACCTGTTATAATATGGTCATAACACTGTCATGACATATATTTAGACTTGTTGTGACATATATTGCATACTTTTATGGCTGGTTATGACACCTACATAAGAGTGTCAAAACCCACACCCTACCACACAAGGTAAAGCATTCCATTACACCACAACTTGTGTCAACAGTATGATTCTGTTATATAAAAATAAAAAAATTGACCATGTTAAATTATCTTTGCAATTGCGCAAACATTGATGTCAGACATGCACCTACCTCAATGCTCTGCTGATGATGACTGGGATGAATGAGGGGCAGATTTCAGGAGCAGGACAAGACATCCTCTTTTTGACTGATGACTGATATAAGGGCATGTACGTGATAGGCCTACCTGGCTTATATGATTATGAGGGTCATAATGCTTCTTGACAGTTTTATAAAGTGTATTTTCTTAGTGCAAGCAAAGTGATACTAGATGGTCATAATGGTTCTTGACAGTGTCATAAGTGTATTTTCTTAGTCCAAGTACATTGACACAGGATGGTCATAATGCTTCATGACAGTGTCATTAAATGTATTTTCTACAAGTTAATTAAAATTATGATGAAAAAAACATGACTGTAAAGAATGTATTACAACAAAAACAAAGGATTTAAGTGACAAACTTTCAAATGAAAGGAAACTTCTTGGCAGGGAAAAAACGAATTTGAATAAATGTAGGTTCTGACACTCTTATGTAGGTGTCATAACCAGCCAGCCATAAAATAACGCAATAGGTCACAACAGGTGTTGCTTATATATATATATATATATATGTGTGTGTGCAATGACAGTGTTATGACCATATTATGACATGTTATGACAAGTTATGTCAGCTGTTATGACATGGTTATGACCGTCTTATGACACTGGGTGTCAAGTGAAGTGTTACCCAGTTTTCAAACAGGGCCCTGCAACCCAACATTTCAGAATTTCAGTTGATGGACTAGTTATAAAGGATTAGCTATGGTATACTAATCCATCATTGTAAATAAGAATTTATTCTTAACTGACTTGCCTAGTTAAATAAAGATTAAATAAAATAAAAAAATAAAAGACTAGTAAATTAGCTACTAACGTTAGCTAGCTAGTTAGCCACGGTTGAACGGTTCGCTAGTAAATGAACTATGAGATTATTAATGCTGCAGGAAATCGGACAGGCAGCAGGTGCATTGTTATCGCAGTGGAACTCTGTGATCCAAATGTTAGCTAGCCTGTTTACTTCATCCCAGCGATGGACGCACCATCATCATCTCTTACCTCCAACTCCGAGGTTCACCTTCTTGGGGTTCGCGTCCTCTTTAAAATCATTCGACAGCTTGAATACAGCCACTGGGGTGGCTTGTGGAACCTCGCCGAATAACGACATAATGATGAATATTACCAAGGAGTGGTGTTAGACAAAACGGTAAACAACCCGGGCACAGACCGCTGTGTAAAGTGCTGCAGGACGAGATAGGAAAATACTTTCACCTTCAACTTGGATGGATTTGAGGTCGTCCCTAGTTAACACAGCCACAAAGTCATAACACCCGCCTATTTCTACAATTGCGCTTCTCAATACAATTTGATTTTAAACCTAAACCTAACATTAACCCTAACCACACTGATAACAATTGCCTAACCCTAACCTTAATGAAGTCCAAATATATAATTTTTGTTATAATTTTTACGACATAGACAATTTTGACTTTGTGGCTTTGCCATCTAGTGGAAAACGTGGATTTGGCCAATTGAGAATGAATGGAGAATGGGTGTGAAAGATTTCACCAATAGAAATCAAAAGAAGCAGTTGACCCAAAAATCAGCCAATCCTAGCAACGATCGAACGGGGTCAAGGGGTGCAACATTGTGACGTAGTTTACAGCTGGCGCCAATGACTAGCCTCCATTGGAGATTGACAAATTACTATGCAAATCTCGGTCGCTGAATATGAAAGAGCGCCGTTGTTGTGCGGCATTGGGATTTCCCTGCAAAAATTGTCTGACATCTAATAAATAGCCTACATGTTATTGCAATACCAGTAGTTATGCAGAGATTCCAAAGCCTCATAACATCCATAGTTAAGCATTCTGCCTATAACACTGCAACAACTTTACTATGGATCTAAAACTATGGCTAAATCTCCACATCTCTACACTTTAGTTACCGGATTGTCTATTCTCTAAACAGGCAACTGCATACATTTTATCATTTGTATTTCAATCAAAGAGATTTACTGTAACAATCTATAAAAATGTTATATTGAACACCCCAATTTCTTTTAGATCACTTTTCTATCTATCCACAAGGTGGCATCCTAGGCTTGTTATTCATGATCTACCATGATTTCTGCCCTGTATAGAAGTTGACCAGAGATCATCCTCCCTTCATCCTATATATTGTCCCAGGGACATCATACATTAGGGAACCCTAAACTGACCATAGATCAGTGTTAAAGTAACTTCCCAGTTTCTCCAGATTTTTATGAAATATGACCTATAATTACTTACAATATGAGTGAAATAGTTTTCCTTACAAAAAATGGTAATTAAGTATGTTAAAAAGCATCTTTTCTGTGTTGGAAGGGTGTGGGCCTACCCCATCAATAGAATGATGTGGACATATACCTGTCATTAAAAATATGAACGCTCGCAGACCGCTGATTGGCTAGCTCATCCTCCTCTAGACCGCTGACTGGCCAACTCATCCTCAGGGAGATTAATGGCAACTTCTTCAACTGACGAGAAAAAATATATTCCTTGTTCGACCAAGTAGGCTACCTACCATGTTTAGACTGAACTACAAGCATCAAGTGCAGGACCCCTAGCCAACAGCCAATGGGATAGCAGGGCGCGAAATACAAAACATCAAAAATCGAATAATTCAAATTTCTCAAACATACGACTATTTTACACCATTTTAAAGATACACTTCTCCTTAATGCAAGCACATTGTCCGATTTCAAAAAGGCTTTACAGTGAAAGCAAAACATTAGATTATGTTAGGACACCACCAAAACAAGAAAAGCCCCACAGCCATTTTCCTAGCAAGGAGAGGTGTCACAAAAACCAGAAATACAGCTAAAATTAAGCACTAACCTTTGACGATCTTCATCAGATGACACTCATAGGACATCATGTTACACAATACATTGTTTTGTTCGATCAAGTTCATATTTATATCCAAAAACAGCATTTTACATTGGCGTGTGATGTTCAGAAAATGTTTGCCTCCCAAAACTTCCAGTGAATGTGCACATTAATTTACAGAAATACTCATCATAAACGTTGATAAAATATATAACAATTATTAAAAAAATTATAGATATACTACTTCTTAATGCAACCGCTGTGTCAGATTTCAAAATAACTTTACGGAGAAAGCACATTGTTCAATATTCTGAGTACAGAGCTCAGCCATCAATGCAAGCTATACAGCTACCTGCCAAGTCATGGCATCAACTAAACTCAGAATTAGTATTATAAATCTTTCCTTACCTTTGCTGATCTTCGGCGGAATGCACTCGCAGGACTCCCACTTCCACAAGAAATGTTCATTTGTTCGATAAAGTCCATCATTTATGTCCAAATACCTCTGTGTGTTGGCGCGTCCAGAACACTATTCCAAAGGCACGATGCGGGAGCGCAAATCAATAGATGAAAAGCTCAAAAGTTCCATTACCGTTTGTAGAAACATGTCAAACGATGTTTACAATAAATCCTTAGGGTGTTTTTAACATAAATAATAACCGGACAATAGCGTATTCATTACAGAAGAAGAAAAAAAATGCTAGCCATGCTTGAACGCGCATGAAGTAACTACATGACCTCAGACAGTCCACTGCTTGAACCGGCTGTTATTCCCTCAAAATTCACCATAGAAGCCTCAAACAACTTTCTAAAGACTGTTGACATCTAGTGGATGCCTTAGGAAGTGCAAAATGACCCCACAAACACTGTAGTTTCAATAGACAATGGTTTGAAAGACTACAAGTCTCAGACTTCCCACTTCCTGGTTGGATTTTTCTCAGGTTTTTGCCTGCCATATGAGTTCTGTTATACTCACAGACATCATTCAAACAGTTTTAGAAACGTCAGAGTGTTTTCTATCGAAATCTACTAATAATATGCATGTTCTAGTTTCTGGGCCCGAGTAGTAGGCAGTTTAATTTGGGTACATTTTTCATCCGGCTGTGAAAATACTTCCCCCTATACCTTAACAGGTTTTAATAGTGATGACACCTTTCTGGCATGGCCCCACGGACAGGTTCATAATCCCTGTGTCAACTCTGTTTGAATGCAGACATGTGAATGCAGATTTGAATCCTAACCAAACAGGGTTGATCGATGATAACAATAACATCTCTGTCTTTTCAAAGCAGTATTTTGTGTGTGTGTGTGTGCGCGCACGCATGTGGGGGGGTGTGTATGCATGCATGGATATGTTTATTTGTGACTCTGTGTGTGGGTCTGTGTGTGTGTGTGTGTATGCATGGATATGTTTATTTGTGACTCTGTGTGTGTGTGTGTGTGTGTGTGTGTGTGTGTGTGTGTGTGTGTGTGTGTGTGTGTGTGTGTGTGTGTTTGTGTGTGTGTGCATGGATATGTTTATTTGTGACTCTGTGTGTGGGTCTGTGTATGTGTGCACATGCGTGCATACGTACCTATGTGCGTTTTTGTGTACTCTCTCCCTCAGCTGTCTGTCCGTCTCCCTGAGGTGAAGTGGTTGATAAATGAAGGCTACTTCTGCTCTTTCATCCCTATCGTCTCCTGGATTAAAATTGAACAATTCTCAGGCCTCAATAGAAATTCCACCATGTGTCACTCTTCAACACTTCAACACTCTGTGTCTGCTGGTAGTGGTTACCTAAAGTAACATTTTATTGCCAGTGTACTGTAGTTTTGTTAAGGGTATCTGAGAGGCTGGTCTCACTGCATACCAACTAACTCACTGTATAAGGAAATTTACTGTAGCTTACTTAGCATACTAGATTGTTTCAATGCAGTTGGTTGGAGCACTAATGAAAGGCATCATCTAACTCAAAAACGTTTCTAGGGTTTGGGACCTCTATGATTTCCCCCTCACTACCCGGGCCAGGTGCAGGGTAACCCCAGTGGGCCTGCCAGAATAGGGTCTCGCTTTCTGAAGGCCAGGGTCACCCCCCCCTCTCCTCTCCCCCCACCTCTCCCTCGCACAGGCAGTAGATGTTTTCATTACTTCCGACCAGGTGAGACCAGGTATCAGTGTGTGTATTACCTGTCACTGTCAGGCCAGCAATTATAGGATTTGAGCACCCTGAGCAGAGCAGAGCAGGCTTCATGCCTGGGGCCTAGAGATGACTGAGTGGGCCAGGGAGAAGGACTGACAGTGTATGTGTGTGTGAGTGTGAGTGCACAAACACACACAGCCACAGTCCACATGGGTATCAAATACAAACACGAGAATGTGCACACACACACACACACACACAAACACACACACGGCTGCATTCCAGTGGGGACCTTCTGGCGTAGCTCACATGTTGTGTTGCCCTGTGTGTCTGTGGGTCAGTGATCTGTGTTGAGTGACAGTCTTTCAGCTCCCCGCGCTGTTTGTTTTCCTGAGACAGTGTCATCAATTCTGTGACATGGGACCAGACACACCAACAACAGAGGCACAGGGACCTCCCTGCTTCCCTGTATGCAGCGACCCCAACTGATGGTGCGTGTATGCAGTAGCCAGACATGCCTCCGTGTGGTGTGTGTGTGTGTGTGTGTGTGTGTGTGTGTGTGTGTGTGTGTGTGTGTGTGTGTGTGTGTGTGTGTGTGTGTGTGTGTGTGTGTGTGTGTGTGTGTGTGTGTGTGTGTGTGTGTGTGTGCGTGTGTTTGTTTAGTGACATGTTGCGTGCATGCAGTAGCCAGACGTGTTTTCTCTTCCGAGGCAATTGATCAAAGGTATATGCAGGCTTGGCATGCAAACTGAGAAACCACACCTTCCACACCTGAGATATCACAGACATCACCTCAAACATTTCCAACAGTCCATTTAATGTTATTTGCAATGCAAATATAAACCAGGGGATGCTTGCGTATTAGAATATATGGACGTGATACTGGCAAGCCTACCACATTGTTGCTATACTTTCAAACCACAGATGACAGTGATTTACATATGTTTACATGTACGTTAATACTTGAGTGGTGGGAATGGCTTTGAGAGGGATATTCAATGTCACATACAGTAATGTTGGCCGCAAGCCTCTCTTTCTCTCCCTCACTCCTCTCCCTGTCTCTCTTTTTCCTCTCTCTTTTTTTTCTCTCTCTCCAACAAAGACCCTTGTATGAGACCTGAAGACATACAGCACTCTGACCTAATGCCTAGACTTTAGCTCAACAAGTGAACATAGTCTTGTGGAATGCAGGAGACCTGGGTTTGAACCCAGTCGGTCACACTAGCCCAGACCTCCACAAGTGAGAAAGCAGAAGGCGTGAACATACATTCCTACTAAATTCGGTTCTACAGCAATTGATTGATGTAGTGTTTACCCGACTCTGACTGACCAGACCAGAGCTCAGTATAAATATGTAGCTCTGTAACACAATAGGAGGAAGTGGTAGGCTCATGTCTGCGTTTCTACGTCCACCCTTTGGTTGTACGTCTCTATGAAAAGAAAAAACAAACACCAGTTAATATTGGACCCATAACCATGGTCTTCAATTAATCCTTTCGCTCCAAACGGCTCATAATTCAACCTGATCAATTTTAAACAATGAACAATGATGTCAACGCCACTGCGTTGCTCTAAGGAAATGTAAAAGCAGAGAGTCGGAGAGAAGAGCGTGCTTCTCTTCCAATTCAGGAAGATTTTTAGTGTGTGTGTGTGTGTGTGTGTGTGTGTGTGTGTGTGTGTGTGTGTGTGTGTGTGTGTGTGTGTGTGTGTGTGTGTGTGTGTGTGTGTGTGTGTGTGTGTGTGTGTGTGTGGTTCATGACAACTGTGTTTGTGTGTAACCAATTCTGTAAACTGTCCTACATGCCTGTGGCCAGATGAACTCAACTCAACCTTTTGTTTTTGTTCCAACATGGCTGTCCAGACAGATGTTTTATTGAGACAGAAACATAGCAGCAGCAGACTGGTAACCTTTGCCCGCACGTCCTATGCACAAGATTTTACATTTACATTTTAGTCATTTAACAGGATTTTCCAAACTCTGTTCTGGGCCACCCGGCTGCACGTTTTGGATTTTGCCCTATTACTACACAGCTGATTTAAATTACCAACTCATCAGCAAGCTTTGGTTATCTAAATCAGCTGTTTAGTGCAAGAACCAAAACGTGCACGGGAGTTTGGGAAACCTTGATTTAGCAGATGCTCTTATCCAGAGCGACTTACAGTTAGTGCATTTATCTTAAGGTACCTAGGGAAGACCCCATTCTACTGACTTTTCCACTGCAGTTTCTGTATGTCTATTTCCCAGCGTGGGAGGTAGTGGAGAGGATAATCATATTTAAGTTGCATGTTTCTTCCAATACTGCTGCATTCCACCCCCCACCCTAACCCCACACAGAGACTCTGAACATGACTCATTACCAGTGTCGTAGATCACAGCCGTACAGGCCTTACATCCCCTGGTAGTGGGTCATATATACAAACACACACCTGCCCGGATCAAGGCTGCCTGGAGAATACAGCTGCCTGAGTTATGAGTCCCACAGGGGCAGGGGGAGCAGGGGGGCAGGGGTGGGCAGGGGTCTGGGTATGGATCCGGGGATGGTGGTGTGTCTGGAGACCCAGACTAGCCTGACCTTACATCCTTCTCTGGTTCACAGACCGACCTCTGCCCCCTATACCCCTGGTGCTGTTCCGGCTGTGGTTTGTAAACTTCACCCATGACATGACCTTTCTTCTTACACACCAAATAATGACAGCATTATTTCTACCTGTATTTCTAATGTATTGTCACCAATCTACAACCTATAGCCACTAATTCCCAATCCACCAGTGGGTCCACACTATACCCACCATTAGAGAACTGTTGAACCACTGGTTAGCGTGACCCAGCAGTGTGGACGAGAGCTGGGTTGCACTGCAACTCTGGGCCTAAGCTCCCCTCCGGCCTTGTCCTTTCCTCCAGAGAGAAGGAGGCCATCCATCATGCTGGCCCAGGCAGAGGCACAATGGCATGGGCCTTTTACCCAGTGCTCAGCCCCTCTCACACACCCTGCTGATAACACACAGCTTCCGGAACCTTGGAAGGGGACTGGAAGGGGACTGGAAGGGTCTCGCCCCTGACAGATATACAGTCTGGTCTCTGGCCTGCTTATTCAATGTGCTGATGCCAAGGCAAATTGCTTAGGAACTCCCTACAAGGTCGGTCAGGGATAAGGAGAAGATACATTTTCTGATGTATGTCCAATTATCAATGCCCACTTTTGCACTACATACAATTGGATTATTGTGCTTTAATAAGTAACATATTTTGAGGGACATTTTGGGAACATTTACCAATTCATTTGATATTTGATAGCTACTTTCCAGATGTGTAATGCATTTTACAGACCTGTTAAGACCTCCATCCCAGACAACTCTCCACCCTCATCAATCCCACAATCCATCCCTCTAAAGCTCTTAACACCTTCTGCTGGGAAAACAAATCACATTTATGGCACTACTTCCATCTAATAAAAAGTATGAGCTGGCGCACACCCAGAGAAAATTATTTAGTATAGAGGTGCTGACTAACAGCGAATTAAATTGTAAGCTATAAAAATAAATAAATAAATATACATATGAACTCCCAGTAATTGATTGGGTAAATTCCATCTTAAACAACACAGGCGATACTCTCTCTGTAACAGATTATGGAACACTTTCCCATGGACTTCCTCATTAAATTATCCATTATCTTAATAAAGTAACTTCCAACTCTCCAGTACTGTACTCTCAAACAGAGAGAGATCTACACTACAGGACTACATTTTACATTACAGGCATTTGGCAGACACTCTCATCCAGAGCAATTTACAAGAGCAATTAGTGTTAAGTGCCTTGCTCAAGGGCACATCAACAGGTTTTTCAAATAGTCAGCTCAGGGATTCAAACCAGTGACCTTTCTGTTACTGGTTCAATGCACTTAACTGCTAGGCTACATACAGCCCTGTCAGAGAGAGAGAGACTGTCTCTACAGGTTAGTGTGTGCGTATGTGTGTGTTGTGTGTGTGTGTATGTGTGTGTTCACACAGTAGCCTTCTCATGTCAGAGAGAACAGGAGCTAAGATGTTGAATATGGCCAGGTGGGATGAAGGGCGTTTCATCATACCTTCAGTTTGGCTACATGTAACTCTATATTTTATTAAGGTAATTATCTCAGCGTAATTATCCTATGGAGAGTGAGCCACACCTATTTGAGTCATCTGTGAGTTGACGTGAACTAGGCCCACTAGCTACACATAATTGAAATAAATGTCTTTGCACTGTTTTCTGCTCCCCAATGTGATATGTTTATTTAGATTTTATTTTATTTTTTACAGCTCCTGTGCTTCATTTGGATAAACATCTAAGATGAATTATTCCGCTGACGATCCTGTCTGTCTTTGAAGGCTTGGGCTGAAGAGAAATTCGAAGCCTTGGGCTTGAGGTCCATCCCTATTAGCCTATGCCTTTATATCTCAGCTCTGTCTTGCCCTTGTCTCCCAGCATGACCTTACCTGTCCTAATCATGATGGAGATGTTGTATCGGCATGTCAGTGTCACATCCACCGCAAGCCGCGCCTCCTGGACACTATGGCGGGTCCTGGGTTTTGTTAGAGACCGGAAACAGGCTCTTCCGCCCCATAAACACAGTGCTGAGCTTGGTAGTGTGGCAGGGCTGACTGTGGCACGCGAGGACTACTGATAACGTTAACAGACATTCCATTATCTCTCCATTCCATTATCTCTGCGTAGCCTAAGAACTAAGCATGGGTGTGAAAATGCCCCCTAAGTGGCCAATGTGTAAACGTATTAGTTTCTAGCTTATAAATGTCTTAGTCTGTTTTCCTTGACAGATGTAGGCTGTCCTAAAATCACCATGACCATTGAGGCGCTACCATTAGCACATGGTGGACCGAGTCATTACTGTCAATAATAGTCTATCTGTAAAAAAAACAGAATACCCTTTTTTTGTGTGTTTTATTTCCATTTATATTATGGAGTCATTATGCCAATGATAGACTCTGCATAAATATAGATTTTTATTTAGTATGTTATCAGGCTGAATGCTGTTGTTAAAACCCTATTCATCCTCGTGGTTGCTTTCACAGGGCAGCTGAAAGCTGAAAAGTAGCCCAGATAATTACAATGGAAGGACGTGTTTATTTCGATTAAATATAGATGAAACGTTGCATTAGCTGTGGTGCTTTCTCTAATGCTTTAGACCTATGTTGCTGGATTTTAAAATGACTTTATCATCCAGTATCTCGCCATGCAGTGCTGCTTGTATGTATGTGTTAGCCTTCTCATGTCAGAGAGACCAGGTGTTGTGTTGTACCAGGAGCTAAGACGTAGAATATGGCCAGGCGTGATGACTGGCTCTTCATCATACCTTCAGTTGTGCTACATATTAACTCTATATTTTATGAATGTAATTATCTCAGTGTAATTATCTTATGGCGAGTGGAGTGAGACATACCTACTTGAGTCATATGTGACTAGATGTGAACTAGGCCTACCAGCTACACTAAAAATTAAATACATGTATTTGCACTGTTTACAGCCCCTGTGCTTAATTTGGATAAACATCTAAGATGTATGTATGTCCTTGAAGTGGGTCTTGGGTTGAAGATTGAGAAATTCGAAGCCTTGGGTTTGAGGTCCATCCCTACCTATGCCTTTATCTCTCAGCTGTGTCTCGCCCTGACCTCCTAGCATGACCTCCGCCTGTCCTAATCATGACGGAGATGTTGTATCTGCGTGTCAGTGTCACATCCACCGTAAGCCGCGCCTCCTGGACACTATGGTGGTCCTGGGGTTTGTTAGAGATCAGAAACAGGCTCTTCCGCCGGTAAAACAAGAGCTCGGGATTGCAGCAGAGCTGACAGTGGCACGCGAAAACCACTGATAACGTTAACAGCCATTCCATTATCTCTCCATTCCATTATCTCTGGGTAGGCTAAGAACTAAGCCGAGTGGTGAAAACGGCCCCTAAGTGGCCAGTGAGTAAAAGTCTTAGTTCATAGTTTATAAATGTATTCATCTGTTTTCAATTGACAGATTTAGGCGATGTCCTAAAATCATGATGACAGTTGAGGCGTTACCATTAAGCACACGGTGAACCGAGTCCTACTGGCATTAAAAAAATGAAGAATACAAAAACAGTTGATGTTTTCTTTCGATGTATGTTGTGGAGTCATTATGCCAATGATAGCCCATAGCCTGTGTCGAAATCTAGATTTTTATTTAGTATGTTATCAGGCTGAATGCTGTTGTTAAAACCCTATTCATCCTCGTGGTTGTTTTCACAGGGCAGCTGAAAGCTGAAAAGTAGCCCAGATAATTACAATGGAAGGACGTGTTTATTTCGATTAAATATAGATGAAACGTTGCATTAGCTGTGGTGCTTTCTCTAATGCTTTAGACCTATGTTGCTGGATTAAAAATTAAAAAAATGACTTTATCATCCAGTATCTCGCCATGCGGCGTGTGTGTACGTGTTAGCCTTCTCATGTCAGAGAGACAGGAGCTAAGATTTCGAATATGGCCATGCGGGATGACTTGTGCTTCATTTAACCTTGAATTGGTCTATATGTAGCTCTATATTTTATTAATGTAATTACGTCAGCGTAATTATCTGTGGTTTTCTCTAATGCTCTAAACATATTTTGCTATGTATTTTTTTCCTTTATCGTGCGGTGTCTCGTCATGCAGCGAGTGTGTGTGGACTGTGCGACTGCAATCTACAGCGCTCGTAACACCATTAGCGAGGTGCATCAGTGATCCGTGACGCTTAGCTTACCAGAGAGGACAGAGGCCGCGAGGCTGCTCTGATTGACACGATAATAGCTTTTAACCCTCATACTGTCAACGTATTTTACATACATGCATTACCAACGGGGTCATTTTGACACCAAGCAGAAACTATTGGGAAAAGCAACAATCATAGCAAAATAGCAACTTCATTCTTATCAAATATCACTAGGCTTGTAAATAAGCTTATCTGAAATAAAATATTTGCAAAGGTATTATTTTTTTACAGGAATTTGCATATTCTGTCAAATTTAAATTTAAATTTGTCCCATAAATAATGTGTGGCTTTTTTCCAAAGTACAATCGACATAAGTACTAAAAGTATGCCTACTGATTCACCATAATTTAATTGTAGAATTATATTATTTTTTTTATTAAGTAAATGGGCCTAATAATTGTGTCATATTTAGGTGATAAAAACTACTGTAATTTATAGGGCGGTACACCAACATTTGAAATATAACGTAATGAATTTTATTGACAAAAAGTGATTCATCCACATTGATCCCGAGAGACAATGACCAAGAATATGCCTTAGTTCGTTTTATTTTACTTACCCTACTGCCAGGATTAGCATCGCTGCTGGTGAAACACTGGGAGTGGTAGGGCCTAGCTGGCAGGATGCTTCAAAAAGCATTCCCAAATCCTCAAAATGACTTCAAACCAAATGTTATAGCCACCCACATAACATAACTAGTTGCACATATAGACTATTGGAGGATATTATAGGAATTCTGGTATTTAGGCTATATAACATTTCCTGTAGTATAGCCTACCTATTTTTCTGAGAATACACACCAATATGTGTAGGCCTACATTTAGAGTGTAGCTAGTTTCTGTATTACAGTTCTAACAAGTATTCATACCACTGACATACTTTTATGAGCTGTTTTGACTGCAACTAAGCATGTAAGGTCATTTTTTGTTATTGTGTACACAGTCATACATATCCTCAGAGGGTTGAGGGGATCTATCAGTAATTCTGACCAGATAAGCAGATCACCTGCAGTGATGGAGCACCTTATGTAGGCATACTCGCCCTTTCCTTTCCTTTATAACTGCATATAAGTGTAATTTAATATTATGTCTCCAGAGAAATCTGGAATGAAATAAATTCTTCTTTTTTTTTTTTTAGATTTGGGCTAAACTTCCTCAGAGCTGCATTATTTTCCAGAAAACGCATAGAGCCCCGAGTTGATTATCCCTTTTATACCATGGCTATAATTGAACACATTTGGCACTAGAAATGTGTTAATTTGCAGATAGAAATGTGTCCAACATCCACTGAGTAGCTAGCAAGTTTACTAGATAGCTACAGTAGTTGCCTCGGTAACCAAACAAATAGACTTGCTAGCTAAGCTAACCAAACCATCAGTCCTAGCTTGCTATTATGAAAATCCAACTTAACAATGCCAATAATGTTTTCAATTCGACTTTGGCTTTCAAAAGCAGCTTAAACATAGAACATGTAAGAATGAACTATAGCCATTGAATTCTACCATTCTGATATACCATGCGTTATTTAAGCAATACATAAGGCATGTTTTGTCGTACCTGTGGTATAAGGTCTGTTATAAACTGAGTGGTTTGAGCCCTGAATTCTGATTGGCTGAAAGCCATGGTATATTAGACCACATAGCATGGGTTTTTACTGCTCTAATTACTTGGTAACCAGTTTATAATAGCAATAAGGCTCCTCGGGGGTTTGTGATATATGGCCAATATACCACGGCTAAGGGCTGTGTCCAGGCACTCCGCATTGTGTCTGAGTGCCTGTATACAGCCCTTAGCCATGGTATATTGGCCATATACCACAAACCCCCAAGGATTTTTTTTCCTTTATCATGCGGTATTGTGTGACTGCAATCTGCAGTGCACCATTAACAAGGTGCCTTATTGCTTAATTATAAACTGGGTGGTTCGAGCCCTGAATGCTGATTGGCTGACAGCTGTGGTATATCAGAAGTATACCATGGGTATGACAAGGCATGTATTTGTTTTGCTCTAATTGGGTTGGTAACCAGTTTTTAATAGCAATAAGGCACCTCAGGGCTTTGTGGTATATGGCCAATATACCACGGCGTTGCGTTGCATACCACGTCTGTCAGCCAATCAATCAGCATTCAGGGTTCCAACCACATAGTTCATAAAGGGAAATAATGCACGGCCTAGAATGCCCTTCAAGCCAATCAGAAACAAGTATTCAACAATGCCATGGTATAAACACCGATACTTCTCTATGTAGATTCAGAATGAGGCTGAATTCTGTATTACAGTTCTATCAAGTTTACACACCATTATACTACTGGCAGATTTTTTTTTATGCACAAAAATACACAGTCATATGGTACGTGGTATAGAAAAGTAAGCTACAATCTTAGGCGAGTACATGGGGTGCTATATTGTGGCAAACTGTCTATCTGGTCAAAACCTCTTATGCAGGTCCTCCTCCACCCTCTGCTGGTACGGATCATTTATAATTAGCCTATGTCGCCAGAGAAACCTAGATTCAAATAAAGGTCATATATATCAAATTTGCCTATTGTAGGCTGGGGTCAAAATTACGATAAGTCAATATTGATACAGAAACACTAAACAATGATTGATATTTGATAAGAACAAGTTGATTGACAAAGTCATTAACAATTTCAAGAATTCTATTACCCACCTTTGGGCTATGTTACAAAAATATGCCTCTGGTGTCAAAATACCCCAGAGGGTTAACAGACGTAAACAACATTAACTCGACAAAACTTGATAGAAGGACATCGAAAATAGTATAATTATGCTAGCCTAAAAACAGCACCATATAGAAAGGAGGACTAGTTTTTGCCCTGGCCTATGCAAATTAATATTTGTGTCACTATTGTGCTAGGTCTATTTGATTATTCAAATAATAATACGGATTGGTAGTATGGTGAGGTATAGAGACATAAACCTAAAACCATTCATTAGAAAGTCGCCGCCTTTTACAGTCAAAGCATGCCCCCTCGGATCCTGATGTCAGTGGTGGTGAGATAATCTCATGATGGATTAGAAATAGGCCTATCTATAGCAACCATGTCTGACTGCCTTGTGCTATGGAACACATGCGGTCAGTCAGCGCTCATTTAGGCAACAAGCGCTCACAGTCTCACTTCAGTTTCACGTCACAATTGGACATTAATCCAAATGTCAAATTTCGTGGGTGACCTGCCTGCATTTATGCCTGGGGAAATTCACAAATATTATTTCAAACATTATTTTGCCATGGCTTGTAAAAATCAAGCACATTCATAGAATATAAGGTGTTATCTATACTGAGCAAAAAAATATAAACGCAACATGCAACAATTTCAAAGATTTTACTGAGTTACAGTTCATATAAGGAAATCAGTGAATTGAAATACATTATTTAGGACCTAATCTATGGATTTCACATGACTGGGCAGGGACGCAGCCAACGAATGGGCCTTGGAGGGCATAGACCACCCAATTGGGAGACTGGCCCACTCACTGGGGAGCAAGGACCAGCCAATCAGAATGAGTTTTCCCCCACAAAAGGGTTTATTACAGACAGAAATGCTCCTCAGTCTCATCAGCTGACCGGGTGGCTGGTCTCAGATGATCCCACAGGTGAAGTAGCCCGATGTGGAAGTCCTAGGCTGGTGCGGTTACATGCAGTTGTGAGGCCGGTTGGACGTACTGACAAATTCTCTAATATGACATTGGAGGCGGCTTATGGTAGAGAAATGGAAGTGGATATTCCTGCAGTCAGCATGACAATTGCACACTCACTCGAACCTTGAGACATCTGTGGCATTGAGCTGTGTGACAAAACTGCACATTTTAGAGTGACCTTTTATTGTCCCCAGTACAAGGCACACATGTGTAATGATCATGCTGTTTAATCAGCTTCTTGATATGCCTCACCTGTCAAGTGGATATATTTTTGTTCAGTAGAATCTTAAATGGTTCTTTGGCTGTCTAAATAACTATTTGAAGAACTATTTTGGGTTCCATGTAGAACCCTTTCAACAGATGATCCTACATGGAACCCAAAAGTGTTCTACCTGGAACCCAAAAAGAAGAACCCTTTTGGAACCCTTTTTTCTAAGAGTGTAGACCATTACTATTGTAAATAAACCAACGGGAATAAACTTTTGGCTCACCCGGTCATGTTTTGCGAGTCAATAAATTCCACCTAAATACATGTGTAAATTATCTGTGTCCCTAGGCTAAAATAGCCATAAACAAAGTCTGTTTCAGATTGCTCCACATTTTCATTGCGGTGTAACCACATCTTTAGCCAATACAAGCAACGCAAACCGTAATGGATGACTTTGTTTTGGAAAACACAAGTTCACGAGTTGTGTTTATAGCCTTCCCCCTACACTCCCTCTCTCTTTCTACTCCCCCTTTCCCTCCTCGCCCTCTCTTCCCCTCTTCCCGCTCTCCATCTCTCAAATTGGCCGTTTTAAAGACATCCATCTTGAGAAGCCGGGGTAGACGCTCCTCCAATCTAAACAGCACTCTGCTGATGGCGAGCGGATGAGATTATGTATTGTCTTTCTTTCTCTCCGCACGGTTTAGGCGCTACCGGGGCTTTTGTCCCTGGCGCCTGTCCTGGGCCACTGTAGACAGGCGACTTGAGGAGAGGAGAGGTGTAACATTACAACATCTCTGATTTTCCCTCTGGATTTGCGATAAAGTTTGCTTGCAGACGGTGGTCCATATATCTGAAAATAAATATATTTAATACAACAGGCTGTCCCTTAGCTGTGTGTGTGTGTGTGTGTGTGTGTGTGTGTGTGTGTGTGTGTGTGTGTGTGTGTGTGTGTGTGTGTGTGTGTGTTCCACTGCAATCATAATAGATTGTTCCACAATCATCGTCCATGCTTGGTTCTCATTTTGAAATGTTGATCAGTGTTGTATAGTTTAGACCCCTTTCATGCATCTGTCTTCCTAGGACTAAAACATATATGGACTAAAGGAGAGGGGCAAGGCATTCAGAAATGTAAATAATTTTGCAAAGTTATAAAACATCTCAACACAAATAGTCGCAGTGCAAGACGCGCAGTGTGCTCTGTTTTCTGTCTGTCCTCGGCGAGAGGAGCCAGTAGCCACAGTGGATGGTACTGGAGTGAGAAACTGGCAGGTCTGGATCCTGTCCACATACACGGTATTCTCATCCTATTTCTCTTTGCTTTGTGAAAAAAATCAGTTAAATGAGTCAGCAGCTACATAATGCGTGGCGTGTTTTACTTTTAGTTGTAAACCAATCAACTAGGCAAAAAAACATATATTCAAAACAAATATTGAAGCCTTTAATATTCAGAACAAATCTGACTATTTAGAGTTATTCGTTGGCTGTAGACCACTTGTACGTGGTCACATTATATAGGATAGCTGCATCAAAATTGGTAAGTGAAATTGTTCCAATTTAGATTAGCCAATAAGGCCTTCGGAGCTTTCCTATATGTTTGACTTCATCAATTCGAAAGATACATTAATTATTCACACAAGCATGCGATGACAGACTAACAAATAATAGCTTAAGTAAATGCCTATAATTGTAGTCCTAATATTATTATAAAGCATTAGACCTATGCCAAGTATTATAGTTTGGATATTGTTTCAATGTAGCCTAATATAAATAAAAGCTATGTGCTATGTTTTATCATATTTTCAACACAATTCTAAGACAGAAATATCAATATGCAATGTAAACGAAAATGTGAGTGAATGAATATGATAATGTTGTATTTTGTTTTTCAAGGATCCCCTTGTAAGTTTTGTTCGTTCGTTTAATAAATGTATGTATGTACATTTATTCGTTTTTTAAGTGTTGTTGTTATTTTATACTCGGTACGCCTATATCCATTTTATTTAGTTATTGACCGGTAAAAAAAATACTTCACACACTAGAAATATACAAATACAATTGTAAATGTCTGTAGAAGTAAGTGTTTAAGATACAAATCTACACTGTATAGTGTAACCTATCAATTAGTAATACAGTAAAGCAATCGTTAGCCTATAATTCTGTTATAATCGCCCCCCCATTATCTTATGTGGAAACAGGAAAATAAGATTTGGGTTATCTAAGTGTGTGTGATGATAGGGAGAGTAGCCTAGAGAGAGCAAGAGAGAGAGTGTGCTTAAATCGGAAACTACACTGATAGCAACAGATAATGTGTCATTAATATCAGTATTCCTCTCTATGCTGCTTATCAGTATGTTTTCTTAGCCTACTAAACCAGCCAAAAAGAAACAGTCTCATACGTGCAGGCCTCCACACGCACTGACTCAATCTCTCACTCTACATGCAAGACGCGTGCTTTTTCTTCTTCCATTTGTACAATGAGGAAGGCTACAACTATGTTGAGTTCATTATAGTTTCAGTCGGTTACTACTCCATTTTTACACTATTCAATGTGAGCTAAGCTATATGCAAACCATGAACGGATATATGATGAAAACCGGTCTCCTACCTGTACAGAAACTGCATGCAGACGCTCTGAGGGCTGATACCACATTCAAATTATTCTAGCCTAGGCCTACTTCTTATTAAATTTCCCATTGAAATAAAGATGTGTTCATTTCATGTAACATAATACAACATTTCAATAGTTGTTACTTGATAATCTTCTCTAAACTCTAAATACATAGAAGAGTTTGCGCCCTCGCTCCATGCAGTCACCCATCCCATTATCTCGTGACATCACATGGAGGAAAAGAAGCGTCCGCCTTGAGTCCTCCAACAAAACAGAAACTGCATCTCACCAAATCCCCCAACAAGCTAAACAGACATTGCAGGCGAGGCAGAGAGCGCAGGGCAGAGAGACGAGAGCTGTCACTTCACGAAACAAACCAGTCCTCTTTTGCATAACTCCATGAACAAACAACAAGCAAGGCTCAGCAATCATTCAGGCTACTGTAGAGGTTTTCTTTTTTCTTCTTCAAAGAGACGAATAGACCCCCTTTTGGATCCGTTTACTCTTAAAAACCGTCTATCCAAACAAACACCTGCTTGAGGAGTTCTTTATGCTCGGATGAGCCACTTCACCAAGGGACTATAATTCCTACTTCATGTGAACGAATAGGTGCCGATGATAATAATGCTTCCTAGCCCTGTTATTTCTGCCTCCACCACGCCGTTCTCAGTCAAGGACATACTGAAGCAGGAGCTTCAGCAG
Organism: Salmo trutta; assembly: GCF_901001165.1. Lineage (NCBI taxonomy): Eukaryota > Metazoa > Chordata > Actinopteri > Salmoniformes > Salmonidae > Salmo > Salmo trutta. The sequence continues at coordinate 47,668,067 of NC_042974.1, read as the reverse complement.
CAGTCTCAGCAGCAGCGGCTCGCCTCACACCTTGGGCCGCCCCATGAGTGCTCTCACCCGGTGTCGCAGCAGCACCCCTTCGCCCTCCAGTCGCCCCCGTCTTGTATGCTGGCTGGCAGAGACAGGGACAGTCCCAGCCCCGGACTCTTGGAGAGAGAGGCGAGGATGTCCTACCTGGGTAGTCTGACCGTGCAGGAGCGGCTGATGGAGACGGGTCTTGCCGGGGAGATATTCACTTCCCCGGGGCTACAGGGACACTCAGCCGACACCAGCCTGGAAGTTGAGCAGGAGGACATAGACACCAGTAAGTCGGTGATTGATTACCAGCATACATAGTATCCTAACCATTTGATTTTAAAATAAAGTATTATATTATATCTCTATTATGATTGCAGTATTCTAGTTTATCAAGCTAATTTATTAAATCCAATTATATGATAATACACCCGTGTATATATATTTTTTTCTTCCATTTAACTAGAGACTACCTCAGTTTAACGATTACAATATTAGCGCCTTTTATAGAAAGCGATAGCTTTATTTTATTTGTCATCTACATACAGGGTTCACCTGTAAATAAATAGGTTTTGAGAAGAAAACGCTCCAAACGACAGCATTTTGACAAATTGTGCATGGCTGAATCACCATATAAAAAAATATGAGCAATCCAACATCCTTCGTTTTCAGAAATAATTTAAAGAGTCATGTTGTTTTTCAGATAAATGTACCTACTGCACTGCACTGAAATTAACCTTTAGATAAGACAGAAATTACAAGTAATATTGGGCCAAATGCTTTAATTAGGCCTATACGTTGCATATACCCTAATTATTTAATGCATTTACTCTTTAGGTTGATGTCAGCATTAGTGGGACTTCAAGTGTATTGGGACATTTGTGTTTGAGGGAACTGTACTATGGTAATTTTGCAACCCAATCACAACAAATGTCATTGGGTTTTTGCTAAATGGTTGTGTTGAGTGTGATTTCATTGTAGTGTGTGTGGTCAGGTATCTTAGACAGGGTGACCTGTTGAAACGCATGAAAAAATGCCATACATATGAAACTTTGAGCTAGAATGATAAGGCTGTCGTTCTGTCAACTATAATTCAACAATCTAGCATTTTTTTAATAACCATTCATGTAAACAGAGTCGCAGGAAGTAGGCCTGAGAAAACAGCATTGGATGAAGGCGTTAGAAGAAAAGAAAAGAAAGGAAAAAATTATGTACAAAGGGAGGATAGAAAAGAGGCTCGCTTTATGAAAGGGGACAGAATTTGGGGATAGTAGAGGTGTTTCAGGATCCGGTAAAAGCTGTTCAGACTTCTTCAGTTAGATTTTCACCAAGAGCTTGGAATGTCCCCAAATCAATGTTCTAAGGGCATGGAAAGGGTTCAATAAAATGTTATTGTATAAAAACAGAGAGTATGTTATCTACAAGCCTGTACAACGGCTTATTGGTGAGTTTGTAACAAGTGTGAGGTGAAGTGGAACACTAATGTATTTCTAATGAGAAAATAGTATCCCAGTTCATATTTTTCTAAAGTGTCCCACCAACACTGAAAGACACACTTTAGCAAAAGTAGGGGTCTGAGGTTGTTTTGGGGGTTTTAGCACCCCCTGAATAATAAATGATCAAGTTGTTTCATCATAAAATTGTAGATAAGACCTTAATTCATTAAAATAAACATCACCTGAATATGGGTAGACTGTCTACATAGTGATCTACCAAAAAGTGTCCGACTTTAGCATATATCACCCTATTTAGACCAGGGGTGGGAAAGTGGTGGCACAGGGCCATTTTGTAGCCCCCCCCCCCCCCCCCCCCCCCCCCCCAAAATGGTGATATTTCAAAATTTGGTTGTGCATCAGCAGTTTCTCTCTTGTTATATCAGTCACTGACAATCACTCAGCCCATGCCAGCTAACATATTTTAGATTGGTAAATTAGTGTAGCCAGCTATCATGGTTGAATTACCAACCCAGGGCCCCCATTGATTTTGTTAGCCACTCTCACTCAGATATCATATTAAAAACTGAAAGCATGTATCTCCATCCTAACTACATTTAACTTAGGGCCCCCAAAAGGCTAGGGCCGGCTCTGACTACATGTGTGGCGGGTATGGATGTGAGTATGCAGACCCGCGAGCCACTGCCGCTATTCATGATGTTGTTCAGATTTCTTGTGGCCTCCACCCCATCAACGTTCCCATTAAAATGAATACATATATTTAAAGTAAAACTGGTTTCAAGCCACAGACTAGACTAAAACAACAATATTTGAACAACAAATCATAGGAAGGCCTTATCTGATTACATTTTCTCTGATAGGCTAAATTTATATTTGTGTCATTGATTAGTAAAAACTCGAGATGAATTTTGAAAAACATCAGTAGCCTAACTGTGGACCTCCAGGATTAGAATAGCTATTTTGTATAGAATGAAAGAATTGATGAATCTGTCGTCAAATATGACTAAAATCTCTCTCCCCTCTCTTTCTGGAGAATCTTGTGGCCTAATAGGAGTGAGGGACTGCGAGGAGTCCACGCAGGTGCACTCGGACTTGGAGAAACCCCCAAAACAGCAAAGGGCCCGGCGGAAACCGAGGGTACTCTTTTCCCAGGCGCAGGTGTTCGAGCTCGAGCGGCGCTTCAGGCAGCAGCGTTACCTATCCGCCCCGGAGAGGGAACACCTGGCCAACACTCTGAAACTGACCTCCACACAGGTCAAAATATGGTTCCAGAACAGGAGGTATAAGTGTAAACGGCAGCGGCAGGACAAGACCCTCGAGATGGCCGGACACCCACACCATCCTCCCCCGCCTAGGAGAGTGGCAGTCCCGGTGCTGGTACGTGATGGGAAGCCCTGCCTGGCTGGATCTCAGAACTATAATACATCCTACACTGTTGGAGCGGCCAGCCCCTATAGTTATAACGGCTACCCGGCTTACAATAACCCGGTGTATACTAACACTTACTCATGCACGTACTCTAGCCTGCCTGCTCTAGCGCCCAACACTACTGCTAACGCCTTTATGAATATGGGTCTTGGGAACCTGGGCGTGTCGCAATCTCAGGCCCAAACGCCACAGGGAACAGCCTGCCAAGGAACTCTGCAGGGCATTCGGGCCTGGTAGCTGAATGTGTTGATCTTCAGTTGAATAACATTTGCTTTGTTGATCAAGAGTTGATGAAGTTGATAACTAACCTACAGTATTTTGGGATAAGTAAAAACCTTTATGTGTCCCATGCAGCACAATAAGGATTTATCGTTGAAAGTCGTCATATTGAGACAAATTTTGTACAAAGAGATTAGCTGTTTCATCATCAACGGCAAACACGTGTTTTTAAAAGTTGGACTATTCCAAAGTCACCGTTGGATATTGATATATACTGTGACAGCCTTGTATACTGCCTAAATCCCCATGCGCAATTTGGGATAAACTGTTGGGTGCTTATCACTCAGGATGTGAATGGCCTATGCTGGCAAACATTAGCAATGATTATATCTGAGCTCTTTACTTAAAACATATTACTTTACATGTAGCCTACTACAAAAGGCAAAGGGGTCCTTACCAGTGAAAACATTCAACATCATATCAGAACATCCCTAAATAAAAGATCGAAAATCCATAAGGATTTCTTTTCTGCAGACTTTTTTTTGTTCATTTGAGATGTATCATTGTGCACCTGAACAATGCCTGCTGAGTATGTTTTGTTGTTGAGGAAAATAAGCATTTGAGAAATAAAGTGAAACATTTTGGTATCAAAATGAAGGCATATGTTGATTATATTTTCAGAGGGAAAATGCAATTGTGGTATCTTTTGCACTCTCCATCGTAGTTTCGAAAAGAGTTTCGAATGCGGCTGATATGTGTTTGTGCGTGTGCGTGTGCGCGTGTGTGTGTGTGAGAGAGAGAGAGAATGTGATTTTACACCCTATGAAAATGTAGGTGTCTGGTCAAGTTCCTTCAATCCCATTTAGAAAAGGTGTGTTGTGTTTCTACATAAACGCATAAATATGTGCGCACAAATTTCGGATATCTTCATGGTGTTTTTAAAATGCTTTGATTGACAGTGGTTGAAACCGTAGGCCTAGCCTACTTTCTGATACTATATGTTCTCATTGTTGGCCATTGAGAAGTGCGCTTTGGTTTTGTACACGTTCTTCAGAAGCGCCCCGCACACCAAGGGCGTTTGGTCTCTGTTGAGCATTTGACAAATTCAGTTCCACATTTTTTTTTTCAGGCCGTCGCTTATGCTGATTAAATGTAATCTAAGGATACAACTAAACTTGAAAAGAAAATATCACTGAAAATACATAACGATTAAAGCAAATTAATTGTCTTCATGTTATGCTATGTTGGGCTATACCAAAAATACATGTTTGAGATATGGCTCCAGCATACTGTTCGCCATGGAAGGCCGTTTTCCAGTCGTCGCTTTGGAAGAGCTGAAGAGAGAGGCAGATATAGGAGAGTAGGCCAGAAACACAGACAGACGCAGACAAGAGCCAGAACTCAGACAGAATGGAAAATTGAGAATTTAGGCTACAGAGACGTTATCCAGACAATGCGCTATAATGGTCTGATCGCGCACCCACGGAGGGCCCACAAAGACACTCTAGGCCTAGGCTAGCATACTATGCTGAACTGATCTCTTATTAATGGCCTTGTATAGAGCCCCACAGTGGAGGTATCTTAATACCCATAAAACCTAGCGGTCAAACCAGGAAATGGTACCAGTCATTTTTCCAACATTCATTTTTTCCCATAGGGTTTTTTAGAAACACTTCTAATAAGGGCAGTGTTTCTTGTAGGCTTACCCTGGCATGACGATTTGTTAACCATGTAAATCTCTCTCTGACAAGGTGACTTTTATCAACATATTCGGTTCTATTTACGCTCAGATTTGAAAATGCTAGTTAGTTTCTAATTTAATACTATGTAAGACTACAAATCCCTGCAAGCTCCTGCACATTATTTCTAGCAGACACCTTCGCTAACAGGTATTGTTTCAATTTAAAACTTGAACAACAGTTCACAGAATTGTACATCTAAAGACATTTAGCCAATTTATTCATTACTACATTTAGCTAACATTAGATAGTTAATCCAGAGATTCTTACCTTTGCCTTGATTTGTCAGTCTCGTCCAGATCATCATGGCATTTGTAGTTCTTTATGATAGCCACATTAGCAGCTAATTAGCATTTCATTTTTTTTGGGGGGGGGGGTAGATACAGGCATATATAAAGAGATTTACACGGTTATCAAACTTCCCGTCAGGGTAAGTCTACACAAAACACAGCCCTTATTAAGTGTTTATAAAAACCCCTATGGGAAAAATAAATGGTGGTTTAATGGGTTCACATTCAAAAAGATAAAGCTTACTTCAGTATTACATTTTTTTTAAATTATTTTCACTGCATCATGGATGGCCTACAGAGACGTTTCGGCTTTACAGCCTTCTTCAGTGTGTAGGTACAAGATTCTTTGAATTCAAAACAGCATTTGTAGAGAACAACCGATGAGCAGCAGGTGCTTCAAATTAGGGTTGTCACTCATCTGCAAATCAGGGATGTGGCTTTTCTGGTCTACCTGTACACAAATGAGTCACAAACAAATACATAATTATATGGTATGGGAGCGGGCACCAAGGGCATCTCACAAATCAACCATCCCAGGTGTCCGCTCACCTGAATACCTCATATCAATTCATTAGATAGCCCACCACAAAGGACATCAAGCACAGCCATTCATACATTTCTGGGGCCAGCTCATAAACAATATGCAAAGTCTGATACGGAGAGTGTTCTTGTATAACAGTCTAAATGTGGCTTATATGAAGGAGATGAAATCTAATTCTTAATTTTAACCATGTGGAGACAAGCTCTCAACAGTTTCACTGCAGAATTAGACGTTCATCCACGTTCTACAAACGTAAAATGTCGAAGTTGCTCCAAACGTCAAATTTTGATGTCCTTTTGTTTCTCCTATGGCTCAATATCATTCCATTTCTCCAAATGTCAAATTTCGAAGTCCAAGGTTAAGTTAAGGAACTCACTCATTGCAAATGGTTAAGGTAAGGGTTAAGGTTTGGGATAGGGTTAAGGTTTGGGATAGGGTTAAGGTTTGGGATTGGGTTAAGGTTTGGGATAGGGTTAAGGTTTGGGATAGGGATAAGGTTTGGGATAGGGTTAAGGTTTGGGATAGGGTTAAAACCAACATTTAAAAAACAGTGTCCACGACTGGGATCAACACACAGCATTCTGATCCAGAGTCACGGGGTTAGACATGGGATGACTCATGGGGGGATAGTGCTCCCTGTTGTCCCTATTGGCCGGTTTTGAAGGCATTTCCCTCAGGGCATCATAGATGTCTAATTTCAGTGTCAGTCTTGAACAACCTGGCTGGTCTAGGAATGGTATGAGTGGGGAGGGGAAAACTGAAAGCTACCTGTTATTAGCAGAGAGGTTTGGAACTCTCTTTCTTATTGGTCTATTAATGAATTTACCAACTGCCAGGCGGTCTTTTCAAACAGCTCTTACACTAAAAAGGGCATTATCATATTTTTCACAATTTTACAGTATTATTCCAACCTCATAGTGTGTAAATATATGACTGCACCAGGCCTTTAACCCGTGAAACTGAAATTAGACTGATTTGCCTTAATTCGATTTGTCATTGGATGAAGGCCTAAACCAATCAGAAACACTGATTACATAGTTGGGTTGCCACTTTTTCCACTACTTTTGCCTTTGAGGACATGTCACTGTGTTCTCATGGTAACTTCCATCCAACTTCCCACCTATAAAATGGGAAGCATCCAACTGGGCACACACTGGTTGAATCAAGGTTATTTCCATGTCATTTCAACGAAATGACGTTGAACCAATGTGGATAAGACATTGAATTGATGTCTGTGCCCAGTGGGATGGTCTTCCGTCACAGTCCCCAAATAAAGGATGATGTTCAATGGGACGAGAGTGTGGCATGGTTTGGCTTTACAATGGAGGAATTCATATAACTTTGATCTCTAGGTCTCCATATCGCTGGCGCTCATTAGAGACAGCTAACCGTTTTAAACAAACGGCCCGCCTCTCTCTGTAGGCCTACACAGGACTGATCCGATATGAAGACGCCATTAATGGAGATGAATAGAAACGTAAACAGTGTTTGTCTCCAGTGATAGGCCGCTTCCCCTGGCTACTGCACTGCCGGTAGAGGATACCTGTGTCAGGGTAAGTGGCAGAGAGACGCTAAAGTAAATAGAGATGGCGACAGGAGGGCGATGCCTGAGGACGCGGTATGTGTAAGTGTATGTGTGTGCGTGCGTGGAGAGTAAGTGCCACAGCCGCGATTGCTATCTATTGCTGTCAAAGATTGCAGCTCATCCAAAAGGCGCACGGCGTTAACAGAGTTTCCTAAAACAGACTCCCAGGGTTACAGAGAACAAATGCCAAATATAGAGTAGACCTATAGACAGCTATAGGCCTAGCGGAGGAAGTTAAATATTGATAGCCCACCTTACTCTCTCATCCTGGTCTACCCGAGCAGCAGCAGCTGTCAGCGGGGTTGGGGAATGACAGAGATGTGCTCCGGATCCCGGATGGAAAGAGGAGAGGCACATATAAACATGCCTAGGCTGTTAATGACATTATATAGGCCTATGTAGGCTATATGTTTGCAATATCTATGCTTCTGAGAAAATGTGAATCGTACAGGATTTTAGGAGATTGTGATGAGGCTGAAAAAGTAATTCGTCATTAGGCATGGAAGCCTACAATAGCTAGCCTACAAAGATCCTGTAACACAGGTTACCATGAACACCTGTAGGTTTGCTTAATAGAATTTCCATGACTTCTTCTCCAGACATGTTTTGACACCTCAGGGCTGTGTGTTCTCTGTAGTCAGAGCAGTGAGAAAGAGAGACCTCTCTGTTTAGTCAGGGGACGAAAACAAAACACAACCAAGGAGCAAGAACACTCACCTGTCATCACATAATCACATCATCTCATAAATGAAAGGTAGGCTCGAAAGTTGCACAATATGGACAGAGAGACAGAGAGGGAGGTGTGTGCGTGTGTGTGTGTGCGTGCGGAGGGGGACTGCGAGTTGCTGCGCATAAAGGTAATGTGTGTACTTAGGTAGACTATTTTAAATTAGGTTATTGAGCTTTTGTTTTTTAAAAGCTCTATTGTGTAAAAAGGCACTCAAGACTAGGCTAATGACAGAAAAATCAAATTACAAAAAAATATATACAACTGAAAATGTAGGACAAAAAAATCCCAAGAAAGTAAGAACAATGGAATGTCTCAATAAATGCATCAAACATGAAACATTATTAAAATAATGTGTAGTGACGTCTTATGTAAACAGTTTCCAACAATTATTGCATTTAGAGGATAAATTATGTCATTTGAGATCCTGATTGCAGGGTTGTCGCGATCATATTCAGATTATTATTGTTCTATTGTGAAGATCAGCTCTGTGTTGGAACCACTCGTCAAGGCGCAGGGCTGTATTTCCATACTCTCTCAAGCCCATGTTATGACTGAGCCATTTTACTGAGTGTGGTAATCATTACTACCACAGGGCGGCGCTACTTACTCATTAACTAACTAACATTGACAGCAAGTTAAATGAAGGTGAGCGGATTACTTCAAGAATGTAGGCTATTATATTCCAGGGCAATGATCCTCTAAGTCTTCCCTTTTCCAAATCAGTTTGCTATGGTTGCCAGAAGAGCTGCTGTAAGATGGAGGATGGTGTTCTTTCTGTTGCTGAAATGTTCTAGCTTCTAAATCACCTGTCAAACTCATTCCAAGGAGGGCCGAGTGTCTGCGGGATTTTACTCCACCCTTGTACTTGATTGATTAATTAAGGTCACCAATTAGTAAGGAACACCCCTCGCCTGATTGTCTAGGTCTTAATTGAAAGGAAAAAACAAAAACGTGCAGATGGCATTGAGGAGTACACCACATCAGTCACTGGCTTCATCAATAAGTGCATCGATGACGTTGTCCCCACAGTGACCGTACGTACATACCCCAACCAGAAACCATGGATTACAGGCAACATCTGCACTGAGCTAAAGGGTAGAGCTGCCGCTTTCAAGGAGCGGGACTCTAGCCCGGACGACTGTACTCCCTGTTCACTCATGACTGCACGGCCAGGCACGACTCCAACACCATCATTAAATTTGCCGATGACACAACAGTGGTAGGCCTGATCACCGACAACAACGAGACAGCTTATAGGGAGGAGGTCAGAGACTTGGCCGTGTGGTGCCAGGACAACAACCTCTCCATCAATGTGATCAAGACAAAGGAGATGATTGTGGACTACAGGTTGAGAGCTTCAAGTTCCTTGGTGTCTACATCACCAACAAACTAACATGGTCCAAGCACACCATGAATGTCATGAAGTGGGCATGACAAAATGTATTACCCCTCAGGAGACTGAAAAGATTTGGCATGGGTCCTCAGATCCTCAAAAGGTTCTACAGCTGCACCATCGAGAGCATCCTGACTGGTTGCATCACTGCCTGGTATGGCAATTGTTCGGGCTCCGACCGTAAGGCACTGAGAGGGTAGTACGAACGACCCAGTACATCACTGGGGCCAAGCTTCCTGCCATCCAGGACCTCTATACCAGGCGGTCAGAGGAAGGCCCTAAAAATTGTCAAAGACTCCAGCCACCCTAGTCATAGACTGTTCTCTCTGCTACCACATGGCAAACAGCTTCTACCCGCAAGCCATAAGACTCCTGAACATCTAGTCATATGGCTACCCAGACTATTTGCATTGCCCCCCCCCCACCACTGCCACTCTCTGTTGTCATCTATAGATAGTCACTTTAGTTAACTCTGCCTACATGTACACACTACCTCAACTAACCTGTGCCCCCGCACATTGACTCTGTACCGACACCCCTCTGTATATATTGTTATTTTTTTACTGCTGCTCTTTAATTACTTGTTAGTTTTACCTCTTATTCTTATCCATATTTTTTTTAAACTGCACTGTTGGTTAGGGGCTCGTAAGTAAGCATTTCACTGTAAGGTCTAAAACTGTTGTATTCGGCGCATGTGACTAATAACATTTGATTTGATATGATTATAAGAAATCCCGCTATGCCTTCCGACGAACCATCAAACAGGCAAAGTGTCAATACAGGACTAAGATTGAATCGTACTACACTGGCTCCGACGCTCGTCGGATGTGGCAGGGCTTACAAATTATTACGGACTACAAAGGGAAACCCAGCCGCGAGCTGCCCAGTGACATGAGCCTACAAGACGAGCTAAATGACTTCTATGCTCGCTTCGAGGCAAGCAATACTGAAGCATGTATGAGAGTATAAACTGTTCAGGACGACTGTGTGATCACGCTCTCCATAGCCGATGTGAGTAAGAACTTTAAACAGGTCAACATTCACAAGGCCGCAGGGCCAGACGGAATACCAGGACGTGTACTCCGAGCATGTACTGATCAACTGGCAAGTGTCTTCACTGACATTTTCAACCTGTCCCTGACCGAGTCTGTAATACTAACATATTTCAAGCAGACCACCATAGTCCCTGTGCCCAAGAACACCAAGGTAACCTGCCTAAATGACTACCGACCCGTAGCACTCACGTCTGTAGCCATGAAGTGCTTTGAAAGGGTGGTCATGGCTCACATCAACACCATTATCCCAGAAACCCTTGACCCACTCCAATTTGCATTCCGCCGCAACAGATCCACAGATGATGCAATATCTATTGCACTCCACAGTGCCCTTTCCAACCTGGACAAAAGGAACACCTGTGTGCTTTTCATTGACTACAGCTCAGCGTTCAACACCATAGTGCCCTCAAAGCTCATCGCTAAGCTAAGGACCCTGGTACTAAACACCTCCCTCTTCAATTGGATCCTGGACTTCCTGACGGGCTGCCCCCAGGTGATAAGTGTTGGGAACCTCACATCTACCACGCTGATCATCAACATAGGGGCCCCTCAGGTGTGCGTGCTCAATCCCCTCCTGTACTCCCTGTTCACGCATGACTATATGGCCAAGCACAACTCCAACACCATCCTTAAGTTTGCTGATGACACAACAGTGGTAGGCCTGATCATCGACAACAATGACACAGCCTATAGGGAGGAGGTCAGAGACCTGGCAGTGTTGTGCCAGAATAACAACCTCTCCCTTGAAGTGATCAAGACAAAGGAGATGATTGTGGACTACAGGAAAAGGAGGACCGAGCACGCCCCCATTCTCATCGACGGGGCTGTAATGGAGCAGGTTGAGAGCTTCAAGTTCCTTGGTGTCCACATCACCAACGAACTATCATGGTCCAAACACACCAAGACAGTCGTGAAGAGGGAATGACAACACATATTCTCCCTCAGGAGACGGAAAAGATTTGGCATGGGTCCTCAGATCCTCAAAAGGTTCTACAGCTGCACCATCGAGAGCATCCTGACTGGTTGCATCACCGCCTGGTATGGAAGTTCCTTGGCCTCCAACCGCAAGGTACTACAGAGGATAGTGCGTACGGCCCAGTACATCACTGGCATCCAGGACCTCTATACCAGGCAGTGTCAGAGGAAGACCCGAAAAATTGCCAATGACTCCAGCCACCCTAGTCATAGACTGTTCTCTCTGCTTCCGCACGGCAAGTGGTACCGGAGTGCCAACTTTAAGTCCAAAAGGCTTCTTAACCTCTTCTACCCCCAAGCCATAAGACTTCTGAACAGCTAATCAAATGGCTACCCGGACTATTTGCATTGTCCCATTTTTACGCTGCTACTACTCTCTGTTTATTATCTATGCATAGTCACTTTACCTCTACCTACATGTACATATTACCTGTGTCCTCGAACATTGACACTGTATCGGTATCCCCTCGCTACTGTTATTTTATTGTTGCTCTTTAAGTATTTGTTATTTTTCTATTCTGTTATTATTATTTTTTTACTTCAGTTTATTTTAGTAAATACTTTCTTAACAATTATTTTTCTTAAAACTGCATTGTTGGTTAAGGCTTGTAAGTAAGCATTTCACGGTACCTGTTGTATTCCGCGCATGTGACAAATAAAATGTGTTTTGATTTGATTTGAAACTCGGCCCTTCTTGGAATGAGTTTGACACCCCTGTTCAAAATCAATGGCAGTCACTTTACAATTCACCTACACATTTCTCTAAAATCGCAAGCTAATTGAGGTGCTCATTGGTTTCTCCATTCCTTTCTTCACTTGACCATAACTAAGCTATGTTGTTGTTAGGCCTACTATCTGTAAACAATCTGCAGACAAAAGTCTTCTTAATACAGTTATACATCGCAAGTTCCTCTGATAACAAAAGTTATTAAGGCCTAAATGTTCTGCCCATTCCTTCTGCAAATACAGGCAATGCCACACCTGCGAAAACCACGAGGGTAATCAGGCTTCACTCACTTTACAAACACTGACTTACAGTATATAGGTCAACTACATTTACCTGACATTTGATCCGTTATGTACACAAGTAAACTTTAAATAGTACTTTGATTGAACAGTCATTTCGCTGAAGGTTTTGCAGCGTTTGATCCATGGGACATGCATAGCCTACTGTTTAGGCCATTTTAGGCATTATTTTAGCTTAAAGTCCACATCAAGTCAAAAGCACAGGAAAGGTGATTAGGACTATAAAAAATGTAATCATGAGAAAAATAAAAAACACATGAAAGTAACTTTTTGATACTAGTTACAACCAAATGGACGGAAGGGCGGAGCACACATTTGTGGACAAAAATTATAAACAAAATACAATATATGCCAGCTCCCTGTTTTAATGTCACCCTCTTTACTAAATTTAATGTAGGCTAATATTGAAATGCGTAGGCCTATGCAATTCCTATAGTGTGGATAGCCTATTAGGCCTGAGGAGGTGAGGCTATAGCGCCCGACGGTCTCCACGTCCATTGTTATCGATCCTTCATAACACATTAAAACAAGATAAGAGTAGGCTACACAAATACAATGTTCTTAGATCTTGCAGAGCTCCGCGAGCCAATAGCCCATCACACATTGCCCTCAACAAAATCACCCCAACTGCAGACCTTTCCCATAACTGTTGACGGTCACTACTTTCTCCTCATTCCGATAACAACTGTTGTCAAACTGAAACATACGTTTAAAAAGTCTGAATTTGTGCTACCTCCATCCCTCATAGTCCATAACACTTATACAATCACTGCAGGCTTTTCCTCCTTGTCTTCAAATGACGCAAGTTTATCCAATTTATCTCTCCGTCTTCAAATAAAGTCAAGTGCTTGAAGGATCGACATACAGGGCAAGGCGGTCTGGGGCGGGGATAAGTAGGTCAGACAGCCAATCAGCGCAGGCTTCAGTGGCAGTAGTGAGAGTTGTAGTGCAGACATGACGTCTAATGACACCTCTGCTGTTGATTAGACCAGAGGCTGTTTCACCGCAATTAAATCACCTCGGGAGAATATCGAGAGAGAAGAGCAACGGACAACCCAATCAATACCTGTAGAGTTTAGACTTTTGAGGGGTCTCTGGATGGGGGTCGCACGATTTTAGAGAGCGGGTTGAGAGAGTAGCCTAACTAAACTTCGGTTGTGATAAGAAAAATTGGTTTTGCGTAAATGTTATCATGGCGCTGGGCTGCTACTCTTTCTCCATCAAGGACATCCTCACCCGGGGACGTGACGCACGAGACAACATTCCAACTTCACGGGATCTGACAGAACTCTGCACGTTAAAGCTGGCCTCCATCAACCAGGACCGGCAAACCGAGAGCAGGGATGGGAGCTTGAGGGGCCCCGGTTCATCCACTTCGGATTGCAGTGACGAGCACAACCGGGATGAGATGGAGATGAAACACATCCGCCAAGGAAGTATTAGTTCCTCTCCTGGTTTGGGAGACATCAGGAACCCTACGTCCGAGTCCGGTAGTGAAGAGTCTACGGGGGAGGAGGCGGAATACATGGCATGCAAAAAAGGTACTTCGCCCTCTGACTGTCTGAAATTATTTATATCGACCATGAATCTAAATGCAATTCTAAACGGGGTGGTTCGAGCCCTGAATGCGGATTGGCTGAAAGACGTATTCCACGGGTGTGACAAAACATTACTTTGTACTGTTCCAATTATGTTGGTAAGCAGTTTATAATAGCAATAAGTCACCTCGGGGGTTTGTGGTATATGGCCAATATATATAGGCCTAAGAGTAAAATTATTTTGTGGAAACACGCTGTGTCCTGGAGAGATATAGACTGGCTAGCCTCGTTGCTATTTGAAAAATAAAGAGGACGCCTGTTTGCCAAATAACCACAAGAGCTTTAACTTTTCTCTTTCCTCCAATACAGACATAAACAACAAACAACCCAGTCTGGATCAGGACAAACAGAGGGAGGAAGAGGAGAATGAGAGGGAGAGTAGTTACAGCACCGTGGCCCAATCCATATCTGTTAACAAGAAGCGCTCCCGTGCGGCCTTCACCCACACGCAGGTCTACGAGCTAGAGCGTCGGTTTAACTTGCAGCGCTATCTGTCCGGTCCCGAACGGGCGAACTTGGCGGGCGCCCTGAAGCTCACGGAAACCCAGGTGAAAATCTGGTTCCAGAACCGGAGATATAAGACCAAACGGCGGCAGATGGCGGCCGAACTGGCCGCTTGTATCTCCTCTACACCAGCCACACTGGCTAAGAAAGTGGCGGTGAAGATCCTGGTTCGAGACGATCAGAGACGGTACCGAGGGGACGAGCTGCCTAGTCCGCCTGCTCTGCCACTCTATCCGGCCTACCAATATGGATACAACCCCTACATGTACTGCTTCCAGCCATGGATCTCTAGCAATGCGCTTTGTGGGGGGATGCATTGACACAATGGTGTAGCTACAATTCCTCAGGACATTCATTAACTTTATGGACTTACTAAAAGATGACAAAGACACTGGATAACCAGACGACATTTCTGCATGGGTCTATGTGTAGCTAAATACTTTCTTTATTCTCTATTGGAGAGTGAGGTCATTTCAAAGCACAGGGAGCTTTTTGATACTGTATACCTGCAAGGCAAATGGGCCTATAGACATTACACTGACAACATTGATGGATACAGCAAAGTGTAGTAGCCTAGATAACAATATTGGAATTATTACGCAGGAATGTGCATCGAGTTTAATTGTATAGCCAACTAATAACCAAATAAAGCTTAAAAACTAGTTGGGAGTCATCATTATCCTAATGTCATTGTTTACACACACACACACACACACACACACACACACACACACACACACACACACACACACACACACACACACACACACACACACACACACACACACACACACACACACACACACACACACACAAAGTTGATAACTGATTATAAAACAGGAAAGGGGTACATTAAACTGTGTCTTCCGCATTTAACCTAACCCCTCTAAATCAGAGAGGTGTGGGGGGCTGCCATAATCGACGCCCGGGGAACAGTGGGTTAACTGCCTTGCTCAGGGGCAGAAGGACAGATTTTTACCTTGTCAGCTCAGGGATTCGATCAAGCAACCTTTCGTTAACTGGCCCAACGATATAACCACTAGGCTACATGAGGAATATAGGTTCATTTAGGATTATGAAACAATGTTGGCTAATATCAAGTGCTAAATCGAAATAAACTACATTTACGTTTCTAACATTTTCATACACTTTTGATAGACTTTTCGATCTAAACTTTCAATTTAATAGGTCTAATAACTTCACATTAGTCGATCGCATATATGCAATGGATTCGTTAAAACATTGATACAACACAAATACAATTGAAATACTTAGGTAAACTAAGGATTGTTTTTCTCCAAATTAAGCCAACATCCATCTTCATGAAATTATTAAATTCGTAAGAGGGAAAAACAAATATATGGATTTCAAAATATTGTGGGATTTTTTTCAAAACATTCTTAAGGGTTGATAACGAATTTCATTATGACAGACACAATATAAGTACCAATAATATCTGTATTGTTTCTGCATTTAGCTGCCTGTTAGAAGTTGAACCCACAATATGTGGATAGAAAACCAATGAGGACGTAATGCGTTTGAACATGGTTATTATTAGCCCATGGTGGAGATCTTGAAGACTACAAGTAACTAAATTGAATCACCGACATTCTACAATCTAAAAATGCTAGGTTTAAAAACAACCCAATTTTATAATTGAATATGAGGCTTAGAATGTAAAGGTATCAAATGTTATTTGTCACATGCTTCGTAGACAACAGGTGTAGACTCTTTTTTATTTATTTATCTAGACAAGTCAGTTAAGAACAAATTCTTATTTTCAATGACGGCCTAGGAACAGTGGGTAGAACCTTGTTCAGGGGCAGAACGACAGATTTTTACCTTGTCAGCTCGAGGATTCGATCTTGCAACCTTTTGGTTACTAGTCCAACGCCGCTACATCACGCAACGCAGCCACAACTGTCAGTAAGAGTGTCCATTATTGAGTCTTTGAATGAAGAGATTGAGATAAAACTGTCCAGTTTGAGTGTTTGTTGCACTGACTAACAGTGAAATGCTTACTTAGAATCCAAAGTTAAAGATAATATAAAAAATAAAATAAAACATTTAAATAGTGACACGAGGAATAAATACACAGTGAATAACGAATAAAAATAACGAGTAAAAACAACATGACTAGCCTTTATATAGGGAGTAGAAAATAACATGGCTGTATACAGGGAGTACCAGTACGGAGTCAATGTGCAGGGTACAATGGAATGGAGGCAGCTATGTACTGTACATATAGGAAGGGGTAAAGTGACTAGGCAACATTATAGATAATAGGCAGTAGCAGCAACGTGTGTGTGTGTGTGTGTGTGTGTGTGTGGCGTCAGTATGCATGTGTGTGCATGTTATGTGTGTGTGGGCGTATGTAGTGTATTATCATAGAGGAGGATAGACTAGTTTGGCTAGTTTATATTTATGACATTTGAATTTTAGACGCTTTCACGCTTTCAAAATGTTGAGCCAAAAATCACAATTAACCTAACTAAATACGTGCTGCTGACACGCCCCTGATTTGTTTTGTGGTTAAAGTGTGCATATGTCTCCTACCTTCGCCACAGGGTTTTAAGTGATTTTCCAAGCAGATCTCGGATAGTATTGTCATTAAGGATCATAAATAGTAACCGTGGTTGAATGGTAGGCCTAAATCAATATCATATTAATAGTTGACCTGTAATTCATATAGGCTAATCATACATTTCCCTATTGATAATACAGGTATAACAAACCAATCGTAACACAATCATAATCATTTTTCATTAAAATACATATTAAAAAGTACATTTTAAGTTACTCATTTAAACTTTAATCCTGACCTAATAAACCTGGATGAAAGTGTATAATCAAAAACGTGTAATGTTCACAAAATACAAACATGTGTACACGAATTGCAAAAGTGTAGTGTAGGGCTGCCTACACATAATAAAAACACGTGATGTACACAAAATAAAAAGTGTGTTCCCCACGAATTAAAAAGTGCACCACATACACTTATACCTAAAACGTGTACAGTGCTTTCAGAAAGTATTCACTACCCTTGACTTTTTCCACAAAATACTCTGTAATGTCAAAGTGAAAGAAAAATTCTAACATTTGTAAAAAAAATTAAATGAAAAAAAGAACACTAATATATCTTAATTATGTAAGTATTCAACCCCCTGAGTCAACACATGTTAGAATCACCTTTGGCAGCGATTACACCTTTGCATCTTTCTGGGTGTCTCAGAGCTTTCCACACCTGGATTGTACAATGTTTGCACATTATTATTACAATTCGGCCATTTTGAAGTCATGCCATAGATTTTCAAGCCGATTTAAGTCAAAACTGTAACTAGGTTATTGTCCTGCTGAAAGGTCAATTTGTCTCCCAGTGTCTGTTGGAAATCAGACTGAATCAGGTTTCCCTATAGGATTTTGCCTGTGCTTAGCTCTATTCCATTTCTATTTATCCTGAAAAAGTCCTTGCCAATGACAAGCATATCCATAACATGATGCAGCCACCACCATGCTTGAAAAAATGAAGAGTGATATTCAGTGATGTGTTGTGTTGGATTTGCTCCAAAATTAACCCTTTGTTTTCAGGACATAAAGTTAATTTCTTTGCCACATATTTTTCAGTTTTACTTTAGTGCCTTATTGCAAACAGGATGCATGTTTTGTAATATTTGTATTCTGTACAGGCTTCTTATTTTCACTCTGTTATTTAGGTTAGTATTGTGTAACTAATGTAACTACAATGTTATTGAGCAATCCTCAGTTCTCTCCTATCACAGCGATTAAACTCTGTAACTGTTTTAAAGTCACCATTCGCCTCATGGGGAAATCCATGAGCGGTGACCTTCCTCTCCGGCAACTGAGTTTGGAAGTTCGCCTGTATCGTTGTAGTGACTGGGTGTATTGATACACCATCCACAGTGCAATGAATAACTTCACCATGCTCAAAGGGATATTCAATGTCTGCTTTTTTTACCCATCTACCAATAGGTGCCCTTCTTTGCAAGGTATTGGAAAACCTCCCTGCTCTTTGTGGTTGAATCTGTGTTTGAAATTCACTGCTCGACTGAGGGACCTTACAGATAATTGTACAGAGATGAAGTAGTTATAAAAAAAATCATGTTAAACACTGTTATTGCAGACAGAGTGAGTCCATGCAATTTATTATGTGACTTGCTAACATTTCAGATTGACATTTTTTAATAAATTGTTTAATTCAAAATGTCTAAAAGCATAATTCCACTTAGACATTACTGAGTATTGTGTGTAGGCTAGTGACACACCATCTCAATTTCATCCATTTTAAATTCAGGCTATAACACAACAAAATGTAGTAAAAGTCAGTAAAAGTCTAGGGGTGTAAATACTTTCTGGTGGCACTGTATCTATTCCACTAAATTATCATAAAATGTGTCTTACTGTGTGGAGTTTTGTCTGCTGTGTTTGTAGCCTATCTTGTTAACTCTTGTTCTGAATCCGCTGTCTATTCAGATGCATGAGTTGAGGTCAAAAAGAATAACAAAAAAATATCCAAAAGACTTCACTGAATTGTGTTGATACTTGATCATTTTGGGTGTTGGGGCTATATTATGGGGTGCTGTTAAATTTTACAAATGGCACCCCATACCATATATTCTTACATACACTGAGCATACAAAACATTAAGAACACCTTGACACATCTACTACCATACCGCCCGTTCAAAGGCACTTACATCTTTTGTCTTTCCCATTCACCCTCTGAATGGCACACATACACAATCCTTGTCTCAATTGTCTCAATGCTTGAAAATCTTTCTTTAACCTGTCTCCTCCTCTTCATCTACACTGATTGAAGTGGATTTAACAAGTGACTTCAATAATAGATTCATAGCTTTCACCTGGATTCACCTGGTCAGTCTATGTCATGGAAAGAGCAGGAGTCCTTAATGTTTTCTACACTCAGTGTATTACAGGTATGAATGTGTGTTTACTGCTGTTGTAAATTCCCTGCTCTAGGCCCAGCTGCATGAGTCAGATAGCTTCAATAGAGCGTGTCGGTGTTGCACCACACAGCCCTGCTGCTCAGGACAGATCCACATTAATCATGCTATGCTGAAAAGACTGTACAGACTAAACCCTCATCTCACTGTAATAGGCCCTGCTGAGCAACCTGGACTCAGTGGTAGACGTAACATAGTAAAGGTCAATCCGGGATGCTGCAATTAGTTGGATATGTTACGTTTCGTATGGTATGTATTCGTTTGTGGATGTCCATCATCCATTTCATATAATATGTTACAAATTACAATTCATATGATATATTACAAATTGCAATTCATACAATATGTTACAAATTTGCAAAACATATGCTATGCTATGAATTCCAAATTGTTGTGACTAAAGTTAGCTAGGTGGCTAACGTTAGATAGGCTAGGGGTTAGAGTTAGGGGTTAAGGTTTGGGTTAAGGTTGGTATTAGGAGTTAGGTTAAAGAGTTAAGGTTAGGGTTAGGGGAAGGGTTAGCTAACATCTTAAGTAGTTGAAAGTAGCCAAAAAAGTAGTAAATAGTTGGAAAATTGCTAATTAGCTAAAATGCATAAGTTGCCCATGATGAGATTCAAAGACACCCAACCTTTGGGTTGCTAGATGTTTGTGTTATATGCCTACCCATCCCCCCCAACCAACCAACCACCCTACTCTCGTTTTTGCCTTAAGTAATCTTCTGTGTTATTTTGTGTTTTGTTCCACTGTTCCAAATAGCTAAGTAAAGTTCTGAACCAGTTCAAACCCCCAAAAGTACTGGTTTATATTGTTTAACCTGTGAAATCAACAGTTTTTTACATTTAGCTCATTAAATGACTTCACCAATCAGTGCAGATAGAGCAGGCAAGCTAGTTGTTTACATGCGTGGTGGAAAGACAAGTGTAGACTATGGTGCAAGATGC
This sequence comes from Salmo trutta, assembly GCF_901001165.1. Taxonomy (NCBI): domain Eukaryota; kingdom Metazoa; phylum Chordata; class Actinopteri; order Salmoniformes; family Salmonidae; genus Salmo; species Salmo trutta. The sequence continues at coordinate 47,647,590 of NC_042974.1, read as the reverse complement.
AACTGAAATTGTGCGGGTGGGGAGATGTTGAGAAGGAGGCTTGAAGCACTGGACATCTTGTTATGATATGCATTATATGAATTAGGTTCACAGAATTATACTTAGGAGGAGTGGCTTCTATGGAGGAACTTTGAATGTCCTTTGAGCTAGCTAGCTAGCAAGCTTGTGTGTGCAGAGCGGCACCAGAACTTTACACACATCTTACATGGAACGTGATAACGTGGTAACTAGGTCTATAGTATCCTTAACTAGCATTGAACACGTTCATCCATTCTCTAGCTAACTAAAAATCTTTCTCCCTATCTTCTGAATCAAGCTTATAACGTCAGTACAGTAGCCTATGCTTCGGATGGGGAGGGGCAGGTAGCACACACGGGCAAAGATTTAGCACCGTGTGGATCACTTTCTTTCCAAGTTACGTTTCTGTTCCTGGTCTTACGCAACCATACCAAAGGTAACACGTCACTAATTTGAGTGTCCCGGATTTACATTTACTATGCTACGTCTAGTCTATGAGACCAGGCTGTGCCAAGGGGTTAGCTACTGCAGTTTAACTAAATATAAATATGTATGTTGGGTGGAGTTAAGTGGCAATAGGATATAGAACATGGAATAAGGAATGCTCGAAGCGACATTAGGCCTACTTTAAGATGGGAACTTAGTAAAGTTGTGTGCATTCTACATAGTCAAAGAATAATGAGTGCATTCTCTGTAGGCTAAATTATTGTGGTTTCAATGCGTAGTGAGAGTTTGATGCGTGGTGAGAGTTTGGGAAAGAAATGGCTGCAGTGGCATCCCTTAGGTAGATGAAACCTCAGTACTTTTGGATGAGGTGAGTTCTTCTCCCTAACAACATAAATCAAGTATTCATCATTACTTGACGTATTCCAATGCATTATCGGTAGTAGTAGTACTGCAGCTGTAGTGAAAATCTCCATCATCCTATCTGCCTACCTACATGCTACACACCCACTAGGCCTCCAACCTGTTTGTCAGACAGAGTCACTCTCACCTTGGGCACGACACTGGCAGCTGCCCAAGCCTCATTCATCTCTTTCAGATCAGATTTACCACTCTAAGCTATCACGTGTGGCTGGTATTGTACATACATGGTTCTGTAGAGGAGAGACAACACAACTCCTTGCGATTAGCGGACCATCATCAAGTGACATCTATTGACATCTACAGGGTGGTTACAGTCATGTGACAACAGAACACTTGGGTGATTAGAGTTATCATTACATAATTGGCAGCATGGTCATGGTCCCAAATCCCAACTGAAGACCATGATTAGTTTGTTACTGAAACAGGTGTGTTAGTGCTGGTTGGACCTTGGATCAAAAGCCTGCATATCTAGACCCTGCAGCCTCTTTTGAGTGTGGTTAGGTGAGAGAAGGCCTGGGTCAGCAAGCTAACGTCTGTGTTTATCTATACATATATAATGCACAAGTATGTAAACATTCAGTCTGAGAGCGAGAGCCAAGTATCGCCTTCACGCTTCCCTGCTGGTTGACGTGAAGAGGCTCGTAAAACAGATAGAGAGTGAGTGAAAGAGAGAAAGAGAGGACTCACTGGGCACACACTGGTTGAATCAACATCGTTTCCACTTCATTTCAATGAAATTAAATTGAACCAACGTGGAATAGACGTTGATTTGATGTCTGTGCCCAGTGGAGTGATAGAGATGAGTGGGAGAAAGGTAAGTAGAGAAACAGAGAGGATGGGGGGGTGTAGAGAGAGGGAGGGCAGCGACAGACAGACAGACTGACAGAGGGGGGAAAACTCAGTGAGAAGAAAGTGTGTTTGAAGAATAGACTGGATTTGTTTTAGTGTGAAGAAAATGGGCCTAAAAACAAAGTCAATGTTGGGGAGAGATTTCTACCTGTTTTAACGCCACGTCTGGACAGACAATGTACCTGTACTTAACAGAATTAATTTGCAATGACTTCAAGTTGATAGATTTCTCATCTGTATTGGAAACACTAATCCTTTGTTGTCTTAGGAGTTTGCTACAGTAGCTCAGCTCTCAGCAGGGTGGAATGTACTGAGGGTGAGACATAGATACAATGAAACACTCACCCAGTCAGCACACACACACGCACACCAACACACACACACACACACACACACACACACACACACACACACACACACACACACACACACACACACACACACACACACACACACACACACACACACACACACACACACACACACACACAGAGGTGTCATGCGCATAGGAAATGTATTACATTTTTTTGTGGTTGTTGTTGTCTCTCTGTAATACTACTGGCCACCTAGCAATTTTTGGAAGATTGGCTTTAGCTAGCCTGGATAGTTTCCCAGTCTCAACCAGAGAGGAAGACACATTTTAGGCTGTTTTGGAGAATTGGCAAGGCATGCAAAACAAGATATTGCTAGATACAGATTATTAAGACATATGGGTATGGTTCAATTTGCCTGCACCCTCCTTGATCTCTCTCGTGCTGGCTCGCCTGCTCTTTCTCTTCGCTAATGATGAGAGTGTGTGTTCAGTCTTCGGTCTGTTGTGTGTAGATTATCCTAGCCTATTGATTGATGATAGGCCCTGCTTTACCAAAATTGCGAGACATTGCAAGCCAAGAAATTGCGAGATCCAGCTTTTGATTGCCAATAGATAGGCCTAGTGCACAGTTCTGACGGTCTGCGTGGCATCCGACCTGCCTATACTGTGCCCCTCCCCTCTCGCTCCATTCCTTGCTAGCTCGCTATGGAAATGGTTGTTTAAACAGTAAGATTTTTTTTCAATTTGTGACATCCCTACTCTCAATCATGTTACAGTTGCTAGCTTGTCTAACTACACTGAACAAGAATGTAAACACAACATGTACAGTGTTGGTCCCATATTTCATGAGCTGAAGGAAAAAAAAATCACAGAAATGTTGGCATATCAAGAAGCTGATTTAACAGCATGATTATTACAAAGGTGCACCTTGTGCTGGGGACAAAAAAGGCCATTTTAAAATGTGCAGTTTTGTCACACAACACAATGCCACAGATGTCTCAAGTTTTG
>NC_042974.1:47284535-47342035 GCF_901001165.1 Salmo trutta | reverse complement strand
CATATTTTGGCCTTTCTAAATATTATTTTGGCCTTTATTCAGATTACAATCGCTCACATTAGGTTATTTGAAACCGAAATCATCTCCAAAATATTGTTATTTTTTAAACAAAGTGAATATTATTATTAATAATTAATTTAGAATTATATAAAAGCCCCTTAGATATTCTCACAGATCCTAATGAAAAATTCCCCTTAGATATTAATTTAGAATCCTCCAATCCTCTAAATCTAATTATTGGAAATTATGGCGCGTCATTGAAAAAAATATTTTACGATATACTGTAGGCCTAGCGTAGGCGACATTAGTCTCACTAGTGTTGAGTAATGTGCTGTTAAGTGGTGTAGGTCTTATTTATTTTAAAAGCTTATTGAAGTTAGAAGCAATAGGATTTGAAGCAATAGTCTACCTGCTGTGGACAACTATTTCAGCACCGTTTCGCGCTGCTCTGAGACAAGCATGGGGACTGGTCTTGATAAATCAATGAGATTTTTATTTTCACTGAATCTCTGTTTGGGTATTGGTTAGACTAGAATTAGGGTGTGGAAATGTTCTGCTCTTAGTACTGTAGCCTATTCCCGACTGTCACGTTGTTCAGCGCCATATTTTCCTAATGGAAACCCCGAGGGTTTCGTTTTTAATCTTTCTTGGATTAGAAACACTATAATATTAATCAAATTAATTAAGATACATTTCTTAAAATTAATCCCATATACTATGTTCTTACAAAAAAGGTTTTAAATTCGCTAGCACAGTCAATATTGAAGAGCTTTGTAGCGTCTCTGCATGTGGAGTAAAGGTGGTCTAGAGTTTTTTTCCTCTGGTTGCACATGTGACATGCTGCTAGATATGAGGTAAAAGGGATTGAAGTTTTCCTGCATCAAAGTACCTAGCCACTAGGAGCGCCGCTTCTGGATGAGCATTTTCTTGTTTGCTTATGTCCTTACACAGCTCGTTGAGTGCGGTCTTAGTGCCAGCGTCGGTTTGTGGTGGTAAATAGACGGCTACGAAAGATATAGATGAATTCTTACAGCTGAATTCACTACCCTAGTACTTTGTTAGTGATAACCACAAGGCTAAATATGCTGACTCAAAGCTGATCATTACCAAAACGTTATTAATTAACTTCCTCACTTCCCATCTTTTTTTCACTATATTCCATAGGCACAAAGTCAGATACCACAGCCACTCTGCCTGGCAAATGACATAATTACTTTCTTAAAGAGACAGCGCACACTTTTATAAAAGAAGAGATTGCCTCTCCTATGCAAATGTTGTTGATCAGGAAAATAAAACATTTTGCCTAGCAGTTGCCAATTAAATAAGTCCTAAATGGAACAGACTGTTTGTCATCTTTAGTCCCATGATATCAACTAAAGCAAGCTCAATAACTCAATGCATGCACACGCTCCAAATGAATAATATGTCTTTACCTGTACTGTGAATAGACCTAGGCTATATTTTGCATTACCCAGTTCATCAATAGAGACTTACCTTTCAAATAAATGACTACCTTTATGTTGTTTTGTAGTTAGATAAAAACAAAGTCAAATTGATTGTATAATTGTATAATTGATTCATTAACGCATACATGGCTGTCTCTAAAACATTTACATAAAAATGTTCAAATGTAATGATATTGAACTTAAAAGATGCCCAACGATTGAACAGAGCAGTAGCTGAGTTTATCTGTCTGGATCAAGTGCCATACTGCTAAAAAGCCTTTTTGTTGTTGTTGTTTCGGTATCTTTTTGGTATGGAGTATCGTGATACTATCGAAGTCAAAATTCTGGTATCAAGAGGAGGATGGAAAATACAGTAGCTGTCCTCCGGCTACACCATGGTGCTACCCTAGAGGGTGCTGTTGAGGCTACTGTAGATCTTAAAACAGTGTGTTTAATTAGTTATTTGGTGACGTGAATATATTTAGTATAGTTTTATCTAAAAAAGATCACTTTAATGTTTGACTATTTTTATATTTCTGAAATTCACTGAGTTAGATGGTCCTCCACTTCCTCATCTGAGGAGCCTCCACTGGTGCGTGCCTGCGTATTTTGAGGCTATAGTCCGACAGGCTTTTGCACTCTAGTAGTCATGGTTCAGTGAAAGTAAAATAAAACTGCAAGGTTTTGCACTTAAAGATTTAAGGTTGCTACATGCATACATAACAATCAATGTCCATAGTCTAGGTGTGACATAAATCACAGATGTTTTGTTCTCTCAGTCGTCTCCTGATATGAATCCTGAAAAAGGAATCCAACCTGAAATTTCCTCAACCTCACCCATCCTTACCTCGGCCTTACCTCAACTCTCCCTATTCTTGCCTCACCTCACCCATCCTTACCCCAGTCTCCCCTCCCCTCACCTCACTCCATTCTTGCCTTATCTCCCCTCAATTCACCCATCCTTAACCCAACATCCCCTCACCTCACTCCATCCTTGCCTCATCTCCCCTTACCTCACCCATCCTTACCCCAGTCTTACCTCAACTCACCCCATTCTTGCCTCATCTCCCCTTACCTCACCCATTCTTACCTCAGTCTTACCTCACCTCACTCCATTCTTGCCTCATCTCCCCTTACCTCATCCATTCTTATCCCAGTCTTACCTCACCTCACTCCATTCTTGCCTCATCTCCCCTTACCTAACTCATTTTCACCCTCACCCCAGCACCTCTCACATCCGCTCCGCTCTCCCTTCACTACCTCTCTCCACATACGTCTCTAGAGGACCATGTGTCTACAGAAATGTGAAAGAAAGTCTGATTCCTAAATGGGCTTCGCCACTGAGATGCCTTACTGTTTTTTACAGTAGTGTGCGTGTTTGTGTGCATCTGTGTGCGAGAGTGTGTTTAAGAGAGAGTGTGTGTAAGAGAGAGAGCGAAAGAGAGAGAATGTGTGTGTACGTGCGTGTTTGTGTGCGTGCCTGCGCCCTAGCACTGTCAATACAGACTAGGTTAAAACCTGTTCGGAAAAGAGGAGACAGGGCTGAGGTTTAGTGCTAGGGGCAGGGTGAGAAGAGGGGAGAGCATGATTGCCCAAAGTGGACAAAACAACATTTGAACTGAAAATTGAAATGTAAATCAATACCTTTCCAGTGAAAAACCAAAACTGGTTTCAAGCCACATCACCTAATGCATTTGCATAACCCTAACACTAACCCAGGCATGGGCAAAGGCCGGCCCGCGACCTGATTCAATACGGATTCAATACGGCCCGATCACATAAAGAATTTGCGATAGTAAAATTTTGAAAAACGTATTTGTGATTCAAATTAAAAGCCCCTTTGTGTAATGATTTAAATCCCACCGCTTGTGGGAAATGTATTTGGAAGGCACGTATAAATAACAACTGCACAAGGACAGACAGTGACTGACAGGCTGACACACACGTCACAGTTACAAATAGTAGCTAGCTAGAAATTGCGCAAAAATTAGTTTTTCAAAGATTTCAAAGAAAAGGGAAGTAGACAATGAATGGGTGTTCCAGCAAGAGTGGACATCGAAATATTTCTTTATTGAAGTACAGTATCAGGGAAAGCTGTGTGCTTAGTGTGCAAAGAGAGCATCTCTGTCTTGAAAGACTACAACTTGTCCCAACACTTCCAGACGAAGTATGCAGAGAAATATATGAATATGTCTTCTGAGCAGAGGGCAAGTGCATCGAAAGAGTTGCTTTCTCAGTTGCAAAAGCAGCAAGGACTTTTCACAAAACTGCATTCAGCAAACAACGGAATTGCGAGAGCTAGCTATGTACTGTCCCACAAAATTGCTAAACATAACAAGCCATTTGCTTAGGGCGAATTCATTAAAGAATGTTTAAATATATATATTTTTTCATTTAACCTTTACTTAACTAGGCAAGTAGGTAAAGAACAAATTCTTATTAACAATGATGGCGTACCCTGGCCGACGCTGGGCCAATTGTGCGGCTCCCTTTGGGACTCCCAATCACGGCTGGATGTGATGCAGCCTGGATTTGAAGCAGGGACTGCAGTGATGCCTCTTACACTGAAATGCAGTGCCTTAGACCACTGCGCCACTCGGGAGCCACGAGGGGAGAATGTTTAATTGACTCTGCAGCAATACTTTGCCCCGACAAGAAAGAGCTGTTTGAAAATGTTTCCTGTCAAGACGAACAGTGACACGGCGTGTTGAGGACATCGCAGAGAATATGGAACAACAGTTGAAAGACAAGGTAAAGGATTTCACCTTGTCCCTGGATGAGAGCAGTGATGCACGTGACACGGCGCAGTTGTTGATATTCTTATGAGGCATAACCCCAGAATTTGAAATTACAAAGGAGCTTGCTCCAGTGCAGTCAATGAAGAGCACAACCACAGGGAAATAATTAATGGAGGAGATTAATAAGTGTGTGGCAAAGCTGGGACTGAGTTCTAAAAAGTTATCCAGTGTGACCACTGATGGGTCCCCAAACTTGACAGGAAAAAACGTTGGCCTTTTGAAAAGGATACAAGATCAAGTAGCTAAGCTCAAACCAGATCAGAAAATGATTTTCCTGCATTGCATTATTCATCAGGAGGTGCTGTGTAAATGTGTTCTGAAAATGAGCCATGTTGTGGATACAATCACTAAAATGGTGAACTTCATAATAGCAAAATCTTTAAACCACAGGCAGTTTGTCTCACTGTTGGAAGAGACCGAGGCAGGTCATGGGTCCCGTGTGGCTCAGTTGGTAGAGCATGGTGTTTGCAACGCCAGGGTTGTGGGTTTGATTCCAACGGGGGACCAGTACAGAGAAAAAATGTATGAAATGTATGCATTCACTACTGTAAATTGCTCTGGATAAGAGTGTCTGCTAAATGACTAAAATGTAAATCTCCCCTCCCACACAAATGTGAGATAGCTGAGTTTGGAGGAGGTGCTTAAAAGGGTGTGGGACCTGAAGTTAGAGAGTGCAGAGTTTTTGCAAATTAAAGGAAAATATGTGGATTTCCCTCAACTGCAAGATAAAGAATGGTTGGCTGATTTTGCCTTCACCTTGGTCCTCATGAATGAACTGAATTATGAAGGGAAGGGCCTTTTTGCACATCAGATGTACAGCCTTGTCAAAGCCTTCAAGGGAAAATTACTCCTCCTGATCCACCAAGTAGAAGCCAACAGTCTCACCCACCTTCTGACACTACTAGTCTGTTCCCTATCAGATGACCTACGGGAGAAGTATACATCACTGCTGCGTGCTTTGAACGGTGAGTTTTCTCCTCGTTTTGAGGATTTCAAAGTGTTGGAAAATGACATTCTGTTGGTTTCCTCTCCTTTCACCTTCAACGTGGATAACGCTCCCACTGACCTGCAACTTGAGCTTAGCGATCTTCAGTCTGATGCAGTGATTGGGGAACTATTCAAAACAATGTCACTGACGAGGTTCTATGCATCTCTCGAACAAAACTTTCCAAAGATTAGGAGTCATGCTCGGAAGATGTTTCTACTGTTTGGGTCAACCTATGTATGTAAACAGACATTTTCAGTGATGAAATATAACAAGTCAAGGCACAGATCATCTCTTACGGATTCTCACCTCTCAGCTATCCTGCGCATAGCGACGTCAGAAACTATATCTGAGTTCACTGCTCTAGTCAATGCCCATCAGAGACTTCACTCCTCACACTGATTGAGTAGTTTACATGTAATGTTGAGCTCTCTCTCTTTCTTGTGTTTTTGTGCATACCTGTTAAATCGAGCTCTGTCCATGGTGCTGAATGCACAGTGTACTTTCCCTCCGTGTGTCACGTATACTCTCTCTCCGGCCTCTAGGTCATCAGGCTGCTGATTAGCCCGCACCCCTGTCACCATCGTCTTGCGCACCTGCACCTCATGACACTCACCTGGACTCCATCACCTCCTTGATTATCTTCCCTATATCTGTCTCTCCTCTTGGTTCTTTCCTCAGGTGTTATTGACTCTGTTTTCATGTCAGTTCATTTGTGTTTCTTGTTCATTGCTTATTTTATTTATTAAAACACTCACTCCCTGAACTTGCTTCCCAACTCTCAGCGCACTCGTTACACCGTGTAGTTCATTGCATGTTTAATAATGAAAATACCCACCAAAAGGAGAACATGGATGTGGTTTATTTCTGTGCATGTTAAAAAAGTAAAATAAGTAGCATATCTGGATGTGATTTACAGTAGATATATCTGTCAACACAGTCATACACATGATGTATAATCCTGTAATATGATTCTGGCCCGCGATGGCCCAAAAATATTCTAATGTGGACCTCCATGGAAAAGAATTGCCCAGGCCTGCCCTTACCCAACAACACGTAACCCATTTGCTGGATTGGTTATATTCTTGTTATGGTGCACTACTAATGCTTTTTGAGGTGGGCTCAGTTTCGGTTCCATTATTTTTTTAAATATCAAGTTTTTGATTTCGCTTTCAATTATTTATTTTTAACATGAAATGCATTATGAAATAATGACTTTACAATAATTTTTGAGCTTTTTAATAGAAATTCCAAAGCCAGAAATAGTGAACATTCAATTGCCAAAACATTGAAAATATTCCATTGTCTTTAATCAGGTCCACATCGGGTAGACATCAATAGACAAATAGGAATTTGCTATGAAATAATACAATATTTCAGTTGTTTATATTACCTTGTTGTTATTTGATGACTTTTTAATTATTCATTCCTTAAACGAATCATCTCATCTCTGTTCAGGCAGTAGCAGTCAGGCATCCAGGCCATCTAACATTATGTTCTCCCCGAGTCCCCATTCTTTAGTCATTCTATTTACAGTGTAGGCTGGCAGAAGGAGCTATAGGAGGACGGGCTCATTGTAATGGCTGGAATGGAATTAATGGAACGGATTCAAACGTGGTTTCCATATTTTTTATGTGTTTGACACCGTTCCATTTCAGCCAATACAATGAGCCCGTCATCCTATAGCTCCGCCCACCAGCCTCCACTGGTGCCTAAGTATGCTGCAGAGCTGTCTGATGAAATAATTGTACCAGTTCTTCAAAGTAGATAAGGCATACTTTCAAGAACTGTCTCTGTCCCTCTCATCATTGTGTTGTGTACATTCCTCTCTCATGCAGTCTATGCGGTCTGTGTGCATCTAACCTAACATCTCATGCGCAAAAGTGTATCCGTCCAGAGATATGTACAGTACCAGTCAAAAGTTTGGACACCCCTACTCATTCAAGGGTTTTTCTTTATTTTTGATATTTTTCACATTGTAGAATAATAGTAAAGACATCAAAACTATGAAACAACACATATGGAATCATGTAGTAACCAAAAAAGTGTTGGTTACTACTCAAATCAAAATATATTTGAGATTCTTCAAAGTAGCCACCATTTGCCTTGATGACAGCTTTGCACAATCTTGGCATTCTCTCAACCAGCTTCATGAGGAAGTAACCTGGAATGCATTTCAATTAACAGGTGTGCCTTGTTAAAAGTGAATTTGTGTAATTTCTTTCCTTCTTAAGTCATTTGAGCCAATCAGTTGTGTTGTAACAAGGTAGGGATGGTTTACAGAAGATAGCCTTATTTGGTAAAATTATTATGGGAAGAACTGCTCAAATAAGCAAAGATAAATGACTGTCCATCATTACTTTAAGACATGAAGGTCAGTCAATCTGGAACATTTCAAGAACTTTGAAATCTTCAAGTGCAATGTAGAAAATAGTAATAATAAAGAAAAACCCTTGAATGAGTAGGTGTGTCCAAACTTTTGACTGGTACTGTATGTAATACTCATGTCTCTGCTCTAACATTGGGAGTTGTTGTCCCAAAGGCAGGAAGGCATGCGACAAGTTTCGGTCCAAAATAAGCACATAGAAACGCATAGGGCTTATTTTGGATAGATTTTGGCGAGAGTGAAACCTCTCGGTTCGCGTCTTCCTCTCTGATACAATTATGGTCATTATAGTTATTTACAATGTTTCTACACTGAACTAGGTTGAATATTTGCTTAATGAAAACTACAACTCTCTTTAGCCTAGCGTCCTACAGAGTTCTTTTAAAAAATATAGCTTTATTTAATCTTTATTTAACTAGGCAAGTCAGTTAAGAACAAATTCTTATTTTAAATGACAGCCTACCTCGGCCAAACCTGGACAACGCGTGTGATACAGCCTTGATTTCGTTCTAAATTATTTGATTTCTCTCTAGAGAATCGTTGGGTTCACAAAAACATATAATAATTGGAATTCAAGTAATTGAACTGATGTTTGTCAATTAGTTGTTTATCTCTCATCCTCTCTGAAAGCATGGGCCTCGATATGGCACTCTGACATTAAAGAAGCAGTGCACCTGCAATAATCTGTCCCTCGAGGTGTCGGACAAGCACACCTGCCTGCGTTGAGTCGATATGAAGTGAGCACAGCTCTCAACCCTCTATCAAACTGACAGCAATGTTATTAGAGTAGTATAGAGAGAGCTCAATAGAGGCCAGTGACCTCTCCTCCTCCTCAAACTTTTTTTTCACCATTTACAGTGCGTGTGTGTTCTAACTTTACTATCCTTTTGGGTTTCAAAAGTCCTCACAAGGATAGAAAAACAAGGAACATTCTGGCATGTGGGGACATAAAATTGTCAGAGACTCCAGTCACCCAAGTCATAGACTGTTTTCTCTGCTACCGCACGGCAAGAGTTACCGGAGCGCCAAATCTAGGACCAAAGGCCACGGTGGCAGTATTGAGAATTTTGAAAAAAATACGTGCCCATTTTTAACTGCCTCCTACACCAACTCAGAAGCTAGGATATGCATATTATTAACACATTCGGATAGAAAACACTCTGAATTTTCTAAAACAGTTTGAATGGTGTCTGTAAGTATAACAAAACTCATATTGCAGGCAAAAACCTGAGAAAAATAGATTAAAAAAAAAATGAGAATTTTGTGGCTGTACTATTTAGTGTCATTGTTTATTAGATACCATAGTGAGAAAGGATTCAGTTCGCAACTCCTACGGCTTCCACTAGATGTCAGCGATCTTTATAAAGTTGTTTGAAGCTTCCATGATTAACAGGGAGCAAATTAGAATGCATTGAAGTTGACGTCCGTGGGATGTCGTCACTTCCATTATGGCCTGCACCTGCGCAATCATGAGACACGAGACATTTTTTAAAAACGTTTTTCTAGACACAGGTGAAGTCGGGTTGAAACATTACTGATGTTTCACGTTAAAAATGGCTCTAAAGATTGATGCTAAACAACGTTTGACATGTTTGAACAAACATAAATAGATTATTTTTGTAACTTTTTTAACTTTTTGCCGTGACTTCACACACCCCCCCCGCGCTACTTTTTAGTAGCCACCGAAGCGTTAACAACATGGAACAACTTGGAGTTATTTGGACATCAATTATGAACTTTGTCAAAAGAAACCACATTTGTTGTGGACCTGGAATTCCTGGAACTGCCAATGGATGAAGATAATTAAAGGAAATGGATTATTGACAATAGTATTATTGATATTACATGGTTACAAGATGATGCTAAGCTAATTAGGCTAGCTTATTGTTCTTAGCACAGCACCTGGTTTATTGCAACTTGTGATTTCCCAGTAAAGTTATTTTGAAATCTGGCAAGACAGTATCATTTACGAAATGTTAAACTATAATTATTTGAATGACAATATTATAATTTACCAATGTTTTCGAATAGTAATTTTGAAAATTGTAACGTTGTTCACCGGAAGCATTTCAGAGAAGAAAAAAATCAGAATTTCACCGCTACTGTAAAATGCGGTTTTTGGATATAAATATGAACTTGATGGAACAAAAAATGCATGTATTGTATAACATAATGTCCTAGGAGTGTCATCTGATGGAGATTGTCAAAGGTTGGTGCATAATTTTAGCTGGTTTCTGCTTTTGGTGACGCCTGACCTTGAATTGAAAATGGATGTTTGTACTTTTGTGGCTATGTACTGTCCTAACATAATCTAACTTTATGCTTTTGCCGTAAAGCCTCTTTGAAAATCGAACAATGTGGTTAGATTAAGGAGATGTTTATCTTTTAAATGGTGTAAAATAGTTGATTGTTTGAGAAATTGAAATTATTAGATTTTTGATGTTTTGAATTTCCAGCCTTGCTAGCAATCCCGTCTCAGGGTTCATTGCTAACCCGTGGCCTCAACAGGTTTTAACAGCTTCTACCCCCAAGCCATAAGACTGTCGAACATGTAATCATATGGCCACCGGACAATTTACATTGACCCCCCACCCCCAATTTGTTTTGTACACTGCTGCTACTCGCTGTTTATTATCTATGCATAGTCACTTCTATGCATAGTCACTTCACCCCTACCTACATGTACAAATTACCTCAACTAACCTGTACCCTCGCACACTGACTCTCTACCGGTACACCCTGTATATAGCCTCGTTGTTGTTATTTTATTGTGTTACTTTTAATAATTTTTTTACTTTAGTTTATTTGGTAAATATTTTCTAAACTCTTCTTGAACTGCGCTGTTGGTTAAGGGCTTGTAAGTAAGCATTTCACTGTAAGGTATACACTTGTTGTATTCGGCGCATGTGACAAATAAAGTTTGATTTGATTTGACTTTGCCGGTCTCCAAAAAGAAAAAGGCTATTTTAGGCTCAGCGTTTAGGTTTAGGGTTAGGGTTAGAATTAGGTTAAGGGGTTAGGTTTAGGAGTTAGGGTTAGGTTTAGTTTAAGGGTTAAGGCTAGGGTTAAGGTTAGGGTTAGGTTAAGAGTTAGGGTTAGGCTTAGTGGTTAGGGACAATATGATTTTGAATGGGAATACATTATTGGGTCCCCACTTAGTAGTAAAAACCAACATGTGTGTGTACATGCATACACTGTGTGCGTGTTTTAACATTACTCTTCTCTTCTGCCTACGAGTAATGGACCTTCCACTACTTTGCTAAGACCTCAAAGTACATACGGGATAATGTGACAGTGTATGTGTGTGGTTGTGAAAGTGTGCATGCGTGGGTGTTTTGTTAACGCATATAGTGTGTGTTGTTGTTTTTTTTTTTTTCCGGCTGCTGGCTGAGGGCATATTTTGAATCCGCACTTGTCAGACGTTAGGGAGTAAGAGCGCTCTGTTGTTTTAGAGAGAGGGATGGATGAAGGGAGTGGGGGCGTGTGGAATGAGTGTGAGCCAGCGGTAGTCCTGAATTAACCTTACACCTCGCCAGGGGCTGACAGGAGAGAAAGACCTCACCAGGGGCTGACAGGAGAGAAAGACCTCGCCAGGGGCTGACAGGAGAGAGAGTGCGAGAGAGCGACCGAGAGAGAGAGAGAGAGAGAGAGAGAGAGAGAGAGAGAGAGAGAGAGAGAGAGAGAGAGAGAGAGAGAGAGAGAGAGAGAGAAGATGTACTTTATCATTACATGCGAGATGGACTGCTTTTATACCCACACGCATATGCTGTGGGTATGCTTGTGTCTATGTGTGTGTATCCAGTGTGTGACTGAGTGTGTGTCCAGGGCTAAAAGGTTGAATGGCTTGTCTGCAGTCTCACAACCATCTACCCTTAGGACAGACACTCACATTACAACAGAGAGATTACACACACACACACACACACACACACACACACGCACACACGCACGCACGCACGCACGCACGCACACACACACACACACCCTTTAGCCCTAGACAAGAGGTTAGTAACAGCACGAGTTATCATAATCATCGCAAATATGTACATGTATTTGCATTGTACATAATGACAATACAGAGAAAGGTCTGTTGCTATAGAGTTGACTGTGTGTCTGCTACAGTTAACTCTCAATAAATTGAAAAGATTGTGACTTGTGACAGTGTACACTAGGGCTGGGTGATATGGCCAAAACATTTCAGACTCATGGGCGATTCACAATATAAATAAAACATGTTTTACAGTTTCTCTACATAAGCTTTGATGTACAATTAATAGTCAATAAACTGCAGGTAAAATTATACCTAGGCTAAATATAAGCCTTACTTTATCAAAACAGTTGAATATTTTTTGTTGTTGCAATAATCACTGATTTGGCTTTCCAGTATGTAAATGAAAATGCAATTTTTGTTACAAACTCAACATGAACCATGCACAATGCACACCCACTAATAATGAACAACTTCTTGTAGCGTCCCCGATTTGTCTGTCTTCACTTATAGCCTGCGAGAAAGACCCAATCATGGGATGGGGAGCCATGCGAATGAGAGGTGCTTCGGAGGACGCAGCACTCAGGGAGAAGGGAATTATAATTATTATATTTAGCCCAAGGGCTCAATGGCCACTGGCCGCAAAAGGCATTACAGACACACAAAGGGGATGCCGCCGGAAAAGTCGAAGCATTATCAAGTCATTGTCAAATTGTGAATGAGAGACTGATAAGAGCTCATGCCTTTCAAGCAACTTTTTCTAAATCATCATTAGTCGCATCATGCAGCCTTAAAACATATAGCTCAATGTTTGTACAACAACTAAAGTTACATTAATAACTCTAAATTAAGCATATAGGAGTACCTATTTCTTTGTTAAGAGCTCAACACAGAAAAGCCACAAACTCCCTCGAATCATTTGGAGAAAATATCCTTTCTATTTTATTCAACTTTGTTCAATTGTATTCTTCATATTATAAAATAATATAAAATAATGCCACAGAATTCTAAGCAAATTTTGTCTGCTAAATGAATTAGTGTAGCCCATAGCCATATGGCATAACCAGATCAGAACCTAACATATTGTCACGGACGTCGTATGAATTGGACCAAAACGCAGCGGGAATGTGAATGCTCATTATCTTCTTTTATTAAATAAAATGAACACTGAACAAAAAGAACAACAAAAACAGTCTTGTCAGGTGCAACAAACACTAAACAGGAAACAACTACCCACAAATCCCATAGAAAAAACACCCCTACTAAATAGGACCTTCAATTAGAGGCAACGAGGAACAGCTGCCTCCAATTGAAGGTCAAAACAATAAACTAAACATAGAAATAGAAAAACTAGGAAATAGAACATAGAAATACAAAACATAGAACACAACCCAAAAATCCCGACAACATAAAACAAACACACCCCTGCCACGTCCTGACCAAACTACAATAACAAATAACCTATTTTACTGGTCAGGACGTGACACATATGGACAATTCAGGGTATGCAATTCTGTTAATCTGAAATAGACTGCATTTTCGTCATATCATGTTTCTTTAGACTTGTCTAAAATCATGGATTTATTGTGAAGGCTATATTACATGGATTTATTGTGATGGTGTAGGCTATATTACATGGATTTATTGTGAAGGCTATATTACATGGATTTATTGTGAAGGCTATATTACATGGATTTATTGTGATGGTGTAGGCTATATTACATGGATTTATTGTGAAGGCTATATTACATGGATTTATTCGACTTTTTAAAATGTAAATGTTCCAAAGGTCTGCATCAGTGGCTTATAGTGCTCTGAAATCGGAGTAGATAGACAGAGCCAATTTACCAGCTACGTCTATCAACAGTTGTCGCAGTGACATCATTAACATTCTATTGAAATGATTAATTGCATAGTGAAGTCTTTTGTTAAGACTTGTAGCTAGTTAGCTAAACAATGAACCATAATCCCAACTCATGACGTTACTACCCTGCATGAATCTGCAGGTAGCTAACCAACCAGGTTCAATGTTAGCTAGCTATAGCCTAGTTATTAGTTATTAGCTAGCTAGCTAACAATACACTTGAAATGAAAAGGACTTTCTTACAAAATTAGAAACGTGTAATATCTGAAATGTACCTAGCTAGAGTATCTTACATGGATGCATGGATGGACACTTCTACCTCTCTGTCACGGATGCCATGGTTGCCCATAGTTTGAAGATCCCCTTAGCTATCTTACTCTAGAGCAACACTTATGCAGTACAATTTAACAATTGTATTCGTATTTACAGATGACATACAAGTTTGTTATTAAGGCACATGAAAGTTCACATGATCCAGAAAGCATTTCTGCCCCCCAAAAAGGCCTTTTGATAAAAAAAAGGTTCTCCTGAAGTAGTGACGCACGACATATGCCTAGTTTCTTGAAACGAGTCACAAATGTGGAAAAATTGAAGGGGTCTGAATACTTTCCCAAATGCACTGTATTTCATAAATGTATTAGTGCAAAAATGGATGTAGCAACTAAGGATTCTAGCTTTTATATTTATTATGCATCATCAGTGAGGCAGACCATACATCTGTATCTGAAGATACATATTTCTTGTTTTATAATATGAACGTTCTCGACAGGGCTGAGTGTGTACTGGGAGTCACTTTTCCCAAATAATTAAAGATAAAAGCTAAGAACTTTGATGGTCCCTGTTGAGGGAAATGGCTCTTTACAATTTACACACACACACACACACACACACGCACGCACGCACGCACGCACACACACACACACACACACACACACACACACACAATCTATCTTTAAGGCTGTTTCTATGCTTTCAGATAATCCTCAGCCACTGTCAGCTGAACTCTCATCTCCTCCACAAAGCTCCTTATACGAGCTGAAGCTTGTCACACACACATACACCGACACACATGCATGCACACGCATGCACGCACACACACACACACACACAAACACACACGCACACACAAATACCACATGCGCAAATTCTCTCTCTCAGTAGCCAAACACTCTGTGTACTATATTAGATAGCTTACTCCTGAGGGACAGGAACACTCGCTTAAAATGTTCTGCCTAAAAGTCTGGAAGCCCATCAATCTGACACACTTACACAAACACACATTCCCACGTACAAACATACACACACACACTCTCTCAGCATTCTTTCTCTGCTTAAATGAGAAGCCTTCCCCATGGAACAAAGTTGAGCTTCAGTGATATATCTCTGCTTTGTGTGTCTCTCTCTCTCTCTCTCTGTGTGTGTGTGTGTGCGTGCGTGTGTGTGTGTTATGTGACAGCTCACAAACTATACAGCACAATAGGTTGAGACAGGGGCATTATTTGCAATCACATAATTCTCTGCCCCCTGACTATACTCTGCTAGAAGAGATGCACACTGATGTGCTGTGATGCAGGAAGACACACACACGCATGCACACTCACACGTACACACACAAACGCACACGCACATACACATACAGCCTCAGCGGTTAATCAGTTGTTTGGGAAGCGATGGGCCAATATGTGGCTAGTGAGTTGGAACCTCCTGTCTTGTTCCAGGTTTCCCTGGGGGATCGATACAGGTGTGCACACAGATAAACACCTTTACAGTAACTGGAGATCACTCTTTTGACACCTTATCAATACACACAGCCTTAAATAAATACACCCAGTCTGCTTCATACATCTCTCTCTCGTCTCCATAACTCAGCGTTTCCCAACCCAAGGGGTGCACCTTTTGTTTTTTGCCCCAGCACTACACAGCTGATTCAAATAATCGACTCGTCATCAAGCTTTGATTTTTTGAATCAGCTGTGCAGTGTTAGGGCAAAAACCAAAGCATGCACCCCTTGGGGTTCCAAGGACCAAGTTTGGTAAATGTTACCATAACTACCCCATCCATCACTTTGTTTCACACCCTCCCCTCTCTCTCCCTTTTTCCTAAATCTCCCTGTCCTGCTCCATCAATCTTTTTCCATCTCTTACACACACACACTCTCTCTCTCTCTCTCTCTCTCTCGCTCTCTCTCTCAAAGGGAATTAGTCTTGCACATTCAACTCCACATAAGTCCAACTCTACTTTGAGCTGACACTGAGTCTAGCTGATTCAGTGGTCTCACAGCTAACCCTCTTCTGTCATATCCCTCTATCCCCCAGCCCCTTGGTTCTCTCTCACTCCATTCTTTATCCCTCTTCCCTCTGCACCCCTCTATCCCTCCACCCTCCTTTATCCCTCTATCTTCTCTCTTATTCCCCCTCAGTCAGCAATGTGGTGCTTACCTCTGTCCACTTTAAATCTCCTCTTTATTTTCACGCACTTCCTCCCTCCCTCCCTTCCCCCTTCTCTCTTTCTGTCTGTCTCTCTGTAGGGCTGTGATGGTCCTGGTCACTTCCTCCCTCCCTCCCTCCCTTCCCCCTTCTCTCTTTCTGTCTGTCTCTCTGTAGGGCTGTGATGGTCCTGGTCACTTCCTCCCTCCCTCCCTCCCTTCCCCCTTCTCTCTTTCTGTCTGTCTCTCTGTAGGGCTGTGATGGTCCTGGTCACTTCCTCCCTCCCTCCCTCCCTTCCCCCTTCTCTCTTTCTGTCTGTCTCTCTGTAGGGCTGTGATGGTCCTGGTCCTGTAGGGCTGTGATGGTCCTGTAGGGCTGTGATGGTCCTGGTCACTTCCTCCCTCCCTCCCTCCCTTCCCCCTTCTCTCTTTCTGTCTGTCTCTCTGTAGGGCTGTGATGGTCCTGTAGGGCTGTGATGGTCCTGGTCACTTCCTCCCTCCCTCCCTCCCTTCCCCCTTCTCTCTTTCTGTCTGTCTCTCTGTAGGGCTGTGATGGTCCTGTAGGGCTGTGATGGTCCTGGTCACTTCCTCCCTCCCTCCCTCCCTTCCCCCTTCTCTCTTTCTGTCTGTCTCTCTGTAGGGCTGTGATGGTCCTGTAGGGCTGTGATGGTCCTGGTCACTTCCTCCCTCCCTCCCTCCCTTCCCCCTTCTCTCTTTCTGTCTGTCTCTCTGTAGGGCTGTGATGGTCCTGTAGGGCTGTGATGGTCCTGGTCACTTCCTCCCTCCCTCCCTCCCTTCCCCCTTCTCTCTTTCTGTCTGTCTCTCTGTAGGGCTGTGATGGCCCTGGTCCTGTAGGGCTGTGATGGTCCTGTAGGGCTGTGATGGTCCTGGTCACTTCCTCCCTCCCTCCCTCCCTTCCCCCTTCTCTCTTTCTGTCTGTCTCTCTGTAGGGCTGTGATGGTCCTGGTCCTGTAGGGCTGTGATGGTCCTGTAGGGCTGTGATGGTCCTGGTCACTTCCTCCCTCCCTCCCTCCCTTCCCCCTTCTCTCTTTCTGTCTGTCTCTCTGTAGGGCTGTGATGGTCCTGGTCCTGTAGGGCTGTGATGGTCCTGTAGGGCTGTGATGGTCCTGGTCACTTCCTCCCTCCCTCCCTCCCTTCCCCCTTCTCTCTTTCTGTCTGTCTCTCTGTAGGGCTGTGATGGTCCTGGAATTTTCGGTTATGGTTGTTTGTCAGGCAAATGTCCACATTCACCGTTATAACAGAAAAATAATTTGCAAAATGAAGGCCGCTTTTTTCTCTCATCTCTGTCTGCTGCGCTGCTTCCAGCAGCAGCAGTAGCACAGCTTTCTGTTGCCTAGAAACTGCAGTAAACAAGTCTATCGTGCAGCGTTTGCGCACATACACTACCATTAAAACATTTGGGGTCACTTAGAAAGGTCCTTGTTTTTGAAAGAAAAGCTTTTGTAGTCCATTAAAATAACATAAAATTGATCAGAAATACAGTGTAAACATTGTTAATGTTGAAATTTCTAAGTGACCCCAAACTTTTGAACGATAGTGTATATATTCCGTTTGCTAGCCTTTGTTACAAGCACTGAATACAACAGGTATTACCTTACATTGAAATGCTTACTTACAAGCCCTTAACCAACAATGCAGTTTTAAGAACAATAAGTGTAAGTAAAAAATAGATAAGTAAAAAATAAAAAATCCAAGTAACAAATAATTAAAGAGCAGCAATAAAATAACAGTAGCGAGGATAAATACAGGGTTAAAACTAACACTAAATGTTACTGTCAGCAGAGATGGTAGCATCTTTTTTTGCATGTTTACAAATGTACACTACTGCTATTGGGTATATTGGATATATTTACATAAAAATACAACAAAATGGATGTATTAGAAGGGTTATGATGGCTATTTTGTTTTATTCATATTCTTCATCCATAATCGCTGGTTACATGGTTATACAAGTATCGTGCCAGCCCTAACTCTCTGTCTCCCTCTATCTTGCAATCTCTCTCTATTACTTCCCATCTCTCTCTCTCGCTCTCTCTCTCTCTCTTGCTCTCTCTTACTTCCCATTTCGCTCTAGCGCTCTCTCACTTCCCATCTCTCTCTCTCTCTCTCTCTCACTTCCCATCTCTCTCTCTCTCTCTTTCACTTCCCATCTCTTTCGCTCTCTCTCTCTTTCATTCCCATCTCTAGCTCTGTTACTTCCCATCTCTCTCTCTCTCTCTCTCTCTCACTTCCCATCACTCTCTCTCTCTCTTTCACTTCCCATCTCTTTCGCTCTCTCTCTCTTTCACTTCCCATCTCTCTTTCTCTCTTACATCTCTATCTCCCTTACATCTCTCTCTTTCCTCGCCCTCTCTCACATCTCGCTCTCTCTCACTTACCTCTCTCTCTCTCTCTCTCTCTTTCACTTCCCATCTCTCTTTCTCTCTTACATCTCTATCTCCCTTACATCTCTCTCTTTCCTCGCCCTCTCTCACATCTCGCTCTCTCTCACTTACCTCTCTCTCTCTCTCTCTCTCTTTCACTTCCCAACTCTTTCCCTCTCTCTCTCTCTTTCATTCCCATCTCTCTCTCTTTCATTCCCATCTCCCTCTCTCTCTCTCTCTTTCCCTTCCCATCTCTCTCTCTTACATCTCTTTCTCCCTTACATCTCTCTCTCTCTCTCTCTCACACATTTCACTCTCTCAAATACCTCTCTCTCTCTCTCTCTCTCTCTCTCTCTCTCTCTCTCTCTCTCAGTGTAAATCAGCTGCACTGAGTGGTGATTAGCAGACACACAGAGTAAAGGTGAAAGTGCTGCCACCCCTGTCATCTCCTCTTACAGTGATATATAAACCTCTGTTACAGATAGTGTCCGGTGTGTGTGTGTGTGTGTGTACAGAAGTCCTGTCATATTCTCTCTCAGTGATCTACACACCTCTAGTTGCCATATCACACAAAGCGTCAAGTTCCTCGGCGTGCACATCACTGACAACCTGAAATGGTCCATCCACACAGACAGTATGGTGAAGAAGGCGCTACAGCACCTCTTCAACCTCAGGAAGCTGAAGAAAAATTTGTCTTGGGCCCTAAGACCCTCATGAACTTCTACAGATGCACCATTGAGAGCATCCTGTCGGCTATATCACTGCCTGGTATGGCACACACACACACACACACACACACACACACACACACACACACACACACACACACACACACACACACACACACACACACACACACACACACACACACACACACACACACACTCTGATGGATTGATTCTACCTTGATAGACAACAATGTGCTTGTTTCTTAATTAGACCGGGAGAGAGCTGTATAAAATCCATGTCTGTGAGACTTGCGTGATATGGCTTGATAGGCTTACTATAGGCTTACTATAGGCTTACTATAGTCAATGTTACCTGCTACATCGGCGAGTGAGTAAAGGTAGACATTGTGCGGCTGTTGTAGCAGCAACCTAAAATTAGGTTCGGATCTATTTTTCTCGGATCCACTCACGTAAACACCATACAAAATGCCTAAAATAATTGGTACAAATCCTATTTCAACACCTAAAAACATATTCACTCAGCTTCATAGTATGAAAATGTAATAGAAACATTAATAACAATAGTATGCTACATCTATACAATAGCAGTAGGCCTACCTGTTTGTAAAACAAATATATAAATGCAGCTGTAGTCTTCCAAGTTCATAATTGGAGGTGGGTTGTTATACTGTATCTATAGTATCAATGCTTTTTATAAACTTTTAAACATTCAAACCAGCTGATGAACAGAAAGGCAATTGCAGATGATGGTCTACCCTGTATCATCTTTCGAGGCAGAGGATGCAGTAGAGTAGACCCCTCCTCCATCCCTCCTTGAAAGATATTCTGATTTGACAGGACAGGTCAAAGTTGGCAAAATGGATGACACCCGTTTGATTATCAAAGTTGAGAAGCACGCTTTGCTGTATGACCCCACTAATCAACAATACAAGAACACTGTCCAAAGAAAAAGCATGGAATGCTGTAGCATCTGTCCTCGGAGAACCAGATATGTTTTGTCAGAGATACTGTATATAATGACCAGATGATCTTGTCTCCGCTCTAACCATGGGAGTCGTTGTTCCAAAGGCGGGAAGGCAGGTGGTCTGCTTATCAGTCTGCTTATCAGTCTGCTTATCGTTGCATTCCCGAGTGGACCCTCTCACTTTGCCTCTTCCTCTCTGGTTTTGTCAACAGAATTAAGTGTTGTGCACTTGTTCTGCAAAGTACAGACAACTAGCCAGCTATGGTTACATTGTTGATTAATGAACAAGGTTAATTATTTGACTGCAGATGGTGGTAGAATTTTTCCTCAACTTTATTTTTGATGTAATGAGAAATATGGCTGTTGTCATATAGGCTACCCATATTGGAACCAAAGTCAATAGATTCCATGCAGAAGAGACCGAGTGCAACTGATTCCGTCTCTGGAAATTACTATGCTGACGTAATGTTCACAGTTTGCACACCCGTAATCTGTCTCTCTGTCATGCTCTCTCTCCCCCCTCTCTCTCACACCTTCTCTCTCTCTCTCTCTTTCGTGAGCCATAGTTAGTGTTACCAACTTACTTGTTCTGGTGCTTGGAGCCCTGGAGGTGAGCATGGTACTGTTCAATGGAGTTCAATGCCACACTACATACACTGCAGGAGTAACTGCTGCGGAGACCTGATGAGAGAAAAACACACAGACATCATCATTATTATTATCATTGTTGTCGTTATTATAATTATCATCAGAATCGTCATCATCGTAATCATCCTCATCATCGTAATCATGATCGCCATCATCTTAATCATTATCATCATCTTAATCATCATCATCATTGTCACCATGATCATCATCATTTTAATCATCATCATCATTGTCATCATGATCATCATCATCTTAATCATTATCATCATCTTAATCGTCATCATCATAATTGTCATCTTGATCATCATCATAATCATCATCATTGTCATCATGATCATCATCATCTTAATCATCATCATCATTGTCATCATGATCATCATCTTAATCATCATCTGAATCATCATCATCAGTGTCATCATGATCATCTTAATCATCATCATCATCATCATCTTAATCATGATCACCATCATATTAATCATCATGATCATCATCATCTTAATCATCATCATCATAGTCATCATGATCATCATCATCTTAATCATCATCATCATTGTCACCATGATCATCATCATCTTAATCATCATTGTCATCATCATCACCATCATCTTAATCATCATCATCATCATCATTGTCACCATGATCATCATCATCTTAATCATCATCATCATTGTCATCATGATCATCATCTTAATCATCATCATCATCGTCATCAACATCATTGTCATCATCTTAATCATCATCGCAATCAACATCAGTATCATCACCATCACTATCATCATCATTGTAAAGCATATCTAATGTAAAAAGACAAGCCTACTGTATGCTAAAAAACATATTTCCAGTGAATTACAGCTGACTCCAATGCAGAGTTACTTGAGAAAATTACTGTGGTGTAATTACTGTGGTGTTTGCAGTAAGACTTGATGATACTATACTAGTCATTAACAGAGAGCGAGAGGCATTTATAGATCAAGATTGCTGCTGTCTGCTTTCTTCCTATGTGTATGCCAGAGTGTGTGTGTGTGTGTGTGTGTGTGTGTGTGTGTGTGTGTGTGTGTGTGTGTGTGTGTGTGTGTGTGTGTGTGTGTGTGTGTGTGTGAATGTGTGTACTTACAAGCAATGCAGATATATTACTGAGATTTTTGTGGGATGGAAGGATAGAAGAATGGAGGGGAGCCAGGCGTGTGCAGCGCTGCTGAGATGGGTGTGTTTGTGTGTGTGTGTGTGTGTGTGTGTGTGATTAGATGAACGGCGCAGTAACAGATGTGAGCTAATTAGACGGTTTGCAGGTGGTCGAGAATGAAGGACCAAAAATAGACAGAGGAAGAAGAGATGAAAATGAGAGAAAAAGGAAAGAAAAAGAGAGGGGTTAGATAGAGATGGGGGAGGGAGGGAGAGAGAGAAAGCGAGATGGAGAGAGACAGGGGAGAGAGAGAGTGAAGGGTGAGGGGGAAAATGAAAGAGAGGAGAGAGAGATAGAGAGAGGGAGAACAAGAGGAAAATAAAAGGCAGTGATTCAGAAAAAGGAGAGAGGGAAAGAGAAAGAGAGTAGGCTAGTCTCATGTTGAGAGAGCTCATGGGGCCCTGTCACGCCCTGACCGTAGACAGCCTTTTTATTTCTCTATTTGGTTAGGTCAGGGTGTGATTTGGGTGGGCATTCTAGATTATATATTTCTATGTTGGCCTGATATGGTTCCCAATCAGAGGCAGCTGTCTTTCGTTGTCTCTGATTGGGGATCATATTTAGGCAGCCTTTTCCCACTGGGTTATTGTGGGATCTTGTTTTTGTATAGCTGCTTTGAAGCCTGCAGAACTTTATGTTCGTTTTTGTATTTTCTTTGTTTTGTCGGTGTTCATCTAATAAAGTGAAAGATGTACAAGTACCAAGCTGCACCTTGGTCTCCTTCATATGACGAAGGTAACAGGCCCGATTCAAACTTAGGAAATGTACGCCTTTCCTACCGCTGACTTGTCTATGCACTTCTCAGTATTTGGTATTCAGACTTACCTTAATCAGGTGTGGCTACCTTGCACGCTCTGAATAGATTTCATTCAACTGCTGAAAACCCTCCCACTTGCTGGCTAACAGATTTTCTTGTGGATGGAGTTTTAATTAAAGAGGGTTTTCAGTACATTTATCTTAAGCCATCCCTTCAAATACGGTGTACCTTTTTAGTTAGAAATGTGTCTACAGGCTCATTAGAATATTAGGGATCAGAAAGCCATCTAAATCCAGTGCCTTCAGAAAGTATTGACACCCCTTGACTTTTTCCACATTTAAAATGGGTTAAATTCATATTTGTTGGTCACTGGCCTACACACAATATCCCATAATGTCAAAGTGGAATTATGTTTTTATTTTTTTTATTTGACAAATTAATAAAAAAGGAAAAGCTGAAATGTCTTGAGTCAATAAATATTCAACCCATTTGTTATGGCAAGCCTAAATAAGCTGAGGAGTAAAAATGTGCTTAACAGGTCACATAATAAGTTGCATGGACTCACTCTGTGTGCAATAAAAGTCTTTAACATGATTTTTGAATGACTACTTTATCTCCGTACCCCCTACACTCAGTCGAGCAGTGAATTTCAAAAACAGAATCAACTACAAAGACTAGGGAGGTTTTCAAATGCCTTGGAAAGAAGAGCACCTATTCATAAAAAAACTTCAATATCCCTTTGAGCATGGTGAAGTTATTAATGCCACTTTGGATCGTGAATCAATACACTCAGTCACAACAAAGATACAGGTGTCCTTTCTAATTCAGTTGTCAGAAGAAGGGCGCCAGGTAGCATAGCGGTTAAGAGGTTGGGCCAGTAACCAAACATTTGCTGTTTCGAATCCCCTAGGTGAAAAATCTGTCAATGTATCCTAATTGCTCCTGTAAATCGCTCTGGATAAGAGTGCCGGCTAAATGACAAAAATGAAACTGGTCAGGGATTTCACCATGATTTCACCATTTCACCAATTTTAAAGCAGTTACAGAGTTTAATTGCTCTTATAAGAGAAAACTGAGGATGGAACAGCAACATTGTAGTTACCCCGCAATACTAACCTAATTGACAGAATGAAAAGAAGGAAGCCTGTACACAATACAAATATTCCAAAACATCGTGTTTGCAACAAAGCACTAAAGTAATACTGCAAAGCAATTCACTTTTTGTCTTGAATGCAACGTGTTATGTCTGGGGCAAATCCAAAACAACACATTACCGAGTACCACTAAATAGTTTCAAGTATAGTGGCGGATGCATCATGCTATGGGTATGCTTGTAATCGTTAAGGACTGGGGAGCTTTTCAGGAAAAAAAATGGAATGGAAAGCACAGGCAAAATCCTAGAGGAAAACCTGGTTCAGTCTGCTTTCCACCAGACACTGGTAGATGAATTCACCTTTTAACCTAAAACACAAGGCCAAATCTACACTGGAGTTGCTTACCAAGAAGACAGTGAATGCTCCTGAGTTACAGTTGTGACTTAAATATACTTGAAAACCTGAAAATGGTTGTCTAGCAATGATCAACAACCGATTTGACAGAGATTGCTCCGGGCATGTGCACCGGGCATATGCTGACCAACTGGCAGGTGTCTTCACTGACATTTTCAACATGTTCCTGATTGAGTCTGCAATACCAACATGTTTCAAGCAGACCACCATAGTCCCTGTGCCCAAGAGCACAAAGGCAACCTGCCTAAATGACTACAGACCCGTAGCACTCACGTCTGTAGCCATGAAGTGCTTTGAAAGGCAGGTAATGGCTCACATCAACACCATTATCCCAGAAACCCTAGACCCACTCCAATTTCAATACCACCCAAACAGATCCACAGATGATGCAATCTCTATTGCACCCCACACTGCCCTTTCCCACCTGGACAAAAGGAACACCTACGTGAGAATGCTACTCATTGACTACAGCTCAGTGTTCAACACGATAGTACCCTCAAAACTCATCACTAAGCTAAGGCTCCTGGGACTAAACACCTCCCTCTGCAACTGGATCCTGGACTTCCTGACAGGCCGCCCTCAGGTGGTGAGGGTAGGTAGCAACACATCTGCCACCCTGATTCTCAACACTGAAGCCCCTCAGGGGTGCGTGCTCAGTCCCCTCCTGTACTCCCTGTTCACCCACAACTGCATGGCCAGGCACGACTCCAACACCATCATTAAGTTTGCAGACGATACAACAGTGGTAGGCCTGATCACCGACAACGACAAGACAGCCTATAGGGAGGAGGTCAGAGACCTGGCCGGGTGGTGCCAGAATAACAACCTATCCCTCAACGTAACCAAGACTAAGGAGATTATTGTGGACTACAGGAAAAGGAGGACCGAGCACGCCCCCATTCTCATCGACGGGGCTGTAGTGGAGCAGGTTGAGAGCTTCAAGTTCCTTGGTGTCCACATCACCAACAAACTAGAATGGTACAAACACACCAAGACAGTCGTGAAGAGGGCACGACAAAGCCCTCTAAAAAGATTTGGTATGGGTCCTCAGATCCTCAAAGGGTTCTACAGCTGCAACATCGAGAGCATCCTGACTGGATGCATCACTCCCTGGTACGGCAATTGCTCGGCCTCCGACCGCAAGGTACTACAGAGGGTAATGCGCACGGCCCAGTACATCACTGGGGCTAAGCTGCCTGCCATCCAGGACTTCTACACCAGGCAGTGTCAGAGGAAGGCCCTAAAAATTGTCAAAGACCCCAGCCACCCCAGTCATAGACTGTTCTCTCTACTACCACATAGCAAGCGGTACCGAAGTGCCACGTCTAGGAAAAAAGGCTTCAGTTTTTACCCCCAAGCCATAAGACTCCTGAACAGGTAATCAAATGGCTACCCGGACTATTTGCATTGTGTGCCCTCCCCCTCAACCCCTCTTTTACGCTGCTGCTACAGTGCCATGTGGCTCAGTTGGTAGAGCATGGTGTTTGCAACGGCAGTGTTGTGGGTTCAATTCCCACAGGGAACCAGTACGGGAAAAAAATGTATGAAATGTATGCATTCACTACTGTAAGTCGTTCTGGATAACAGCTTCTGCTAAATTACTAAAATGTAAATATATGTGTAGTAACTTTAACTATATATTCATGTACATACTACCTCAATCAGCCTGTACATAGCCTTGCTACTGTTATTTTTCAATGTCTTTTTTACAGTTTTTATTTCTTTACTTACCTATTACTCACCTAATATCTTTTTTGCACTGTTGGTTAGAGCCTCTAAGTAAGCATTTCACTGTAAGGTCTACTACACCTGTTGTATTCGGCGCACGTGACAAATACACTTTGATTTGATATTGGATAATTCTTTAAAGAATAATGGGCAAATGTTGCACAATCCAGTTGTGGAAAGCTCTTAGAGACTTACCCAGAAAGACTCCCAGCTGTAATATCTGTCAAATGTGCTTCTACTCATTATGTAAATGAGATATTTCTGTATTTAATTTTCAATACATTTGCAAACATTTCTAAAAACATGTTTTCTATTTATCATTATGTAGTATTGTGTGTAGATGGGTGAGAAAACACATACATTTAAACAATTTTAAATTCAGGCTGTAAGAACAAAATGTGGAATAAGTCAAGGAATAAGTCAAGAGGTATGAATACTGCATATTCGTCTCCATTTTACCAACAGATTTAAAAATGATCTGATCTTGTAGATTATTTAGGTTTAGGAAAGTATTTATGAATCACAAAAAACAGATTTGCAGAGCCTTTACGCAAGAAAGAAAGAAAACTGTGGTTTGATTCATTCTGAAAATTGCCACCATCAGTTCTTCAACCCATGGTAACATTGGAAAATAAGTGTACATTGAATTATACTAAACAGAAATATAAATGCAACATGTAAAGTGTTGGTCTCATGTTTCATGAGCTGAAATAAAAGATCCCCAAAAAGCTTATTTCTCTCAAAATTGGTTAACAAATCTGTTTACATCCCTGTTAGTGAGCATTTCTCCTTTGCCAAGATAATCCATCCACCTGACAGCTGTGGCATATCAAGAAGCTGATTAAACAGCATGATCATTATACAGGGGCACCTTGTGCTTGGGACAATACAAAGCCACAACTATAATGTGCAGTTTTGTCACAAAACACAAAGCCACAGATGTCTCAAGTTTTGAGGGAGTGTACAACTGGCATGCTGACTGCAGGAACGTCCACCAGAAATGTTGCCAGAGAATGTGTTAATTATTCTAACATAAGCCGCCTCCAACATCGTTTTAGAGAATTTGGCAGTACGTCCAACCGGATTCACAACAGCAGACTGTGTGTAACCACGCCATCCCAGGACCCTCACATCTGGCATCTTCCCCTGCGGGATCATCTGAGACCAGCCACCCGGACAGCTGATGAAACTGTGGGTTTGCTCAGAGTGCCCCATGGTGGCAGTGGGGGTTATGGTATGGGCAGGCATAAGCTACATAAAACGAACAGAATTGCATTTTATCGATGGCAATTTAAATGCACAGAGATACTGTGACGAGATCCTGAGGCCCATTGTCGTGCCATTCATCCACCGCCATCACCTCATGTTTTTAAGGAATACCTAGGATAGGATAAAGTAATCCTCCTAACCCCCCCCCCCCCCAAAGATTTAGATGCACTATTGTAAAGTGGTTGTTCCACTGGATATCATAAGGTGAATGCACCAATTTGTAAGTCGCTCTGGATAAGAGCGTCTGCTAAATGACTTAAATGTTAAATGTAAATGTTTCAGCATGATAATCCACAGCCCCATATTGCAAGGATATGTACACAATTCCCTTGAAGCTGAAAATGTCCCAGTTTTTCCATGGCCTGCATACTCACTAGACATGTCAACCATTGAGCATGTTTGGGATGCTCTGGATCGACGTGTGTGACAGCAAGTTCCAGTTCCCGCCAATATCCAGCAACTTGCACAGCCATTGAAGAGGAGTGGCACAACATTCCACAGGCCACAATCAACAGCCTGATCAACTCTATGGGAAGGAGATGTGTTACGCTGCATGAGGCAAATGGTGGTCACACCAGATACTGACTGGTTTTCTGATCCATGCCCCTACTTTTATTTAAGGTATCTTTGACCAACAGATGCATATCTGTATTCCCAGTCATGTGAAAGGGCCTAATTCATTATATATGAACTGTAACTCAGTAAAATCTTTTCCATGTTGTGTTTATGTTTTTGATCAGTGGATAATAGGGAGAATAGTGTACAATAGTAGGGTATACCCTCATCTATTGCCCGTACTAACCATTGAACTGTATGATGACAAGGCCAAATATTGCGCCATGTGTTGGGTTCAAACTGCTACAGCTTGGTCTGCGCTCTGCTCCATAACGATTCAATCAGCCTATATATATTTTATATATTATCAACTGTTACTAATGATCCTTAGCAGCAACCACACGGCCGTTACGCCGTTTACAGAGGAAACAAATTAAGGTAAGCAAAACTGTGCAATTAAATGGAATGATAATGTAGGCTATACCAAAGGAACTAACAATAAATTGTGGTTGAATTGCATGCTATTCTTATGCTAAAGTTCTAGGTCAGAATACATATAGAGAGGAAGTGCACAAAAAGGGAATTATGTTCCATTTACGCATGCTTAACTCGGGTCGGGCTCAAGGTGAGCTGGCTGTAACATCTATAGAACACTGCATGCATCCAGAAAACTGAGGCAGTAGTAAGGGGTGTGCCGAGTACCCTGAAAAAATCCAGGTAGAATCAGGAATTCCCCAGGGCAGCTGTCTACGTCCCTTACTTGAGTAAAGCCAGAGTTTCTATGTATGCGGATGACTCAACACTATACACGTCAGCTACCACAACGACTGAAATGACTGCAACACTTAACAAAGAGCTGCAGTTAGTTTCAGAATGGGTGGCAAGGAATAAGTTAGTCCTAAATATTTCAAAATCTAAAAGCATTGTATTTGGGACAAATCATTCACTAAACCCTAAACATCAACTAAATATTGTAATGAATAATGTGGTAATTTAGCAAGTTGAGGAGACTAAACTGCTTGGAGTAACCCTGGATTGTAAACTGTCATGGTCAAAACATATTAATACAACAATAGCTAAGATGGGGAGAAGTCTGTCCATAATAAAGCGCTGTTCTGTATTCTTAACAGCACTATCAACAAGGCAGGTCCTACAGTAGTCCATGTCCTACCTTGACTACTGTTCAGTCGTGTGGTCAGGTACCACAAAGAGGGAATTAATAAAATTGCAATGGTCTCAGAACAGGGCAGCACAGCTGGCCCTTGGATGTACACAGAGAGTTAATATTAATAATATGCATGTCAATCTCTCCTGGCTCAAAGTGGAGGAGATATTCTCTTCATCGCTTCTTGTATTTGTGAGAGGTATTAACATGTGTAATGCACCAAGCTGTCTGTTTGAACTACTAGCACACAGCTCAAAATCAAATCAAATGTATTTGTCACATACACATGGTTAGCAGGTGTTAATGCAAGTGTAGCGAAATGCTTGTGCTTCTAGTTCCGACCATGCAGTAATATCTAACAAGTAATATAACCTAACAATTTCACAACTTCCTTATACACACAAGTGTAAAGGAATGAATAAGAATATGTACATAAAAATATATAAATGAGTGATGGCCGAATGGCATAGGCAAGATGCAGTTGATGGTATAGAGTACAGCATATACATATGAGATGAGTAATGTAGGGTATGTAAACATTATATAAAGTGGCATTGTTTAAAGTGGCTAGTGATACATTACATCAAGATGGCAAGATGCAGTAGATGGTATAGAGTACAGTATATACATATGAGATAAGTAATGTTGGGTATGAAAACATTATATGAAGTGGCATTGTTTAAAGTGGCTAGTGATACATTACATCAAGATGGCAAGATGCAGCAGATGGTATAGCGTACAGTATATACATATGAGATGAGTAATGTAGGGTATGTAAACATTATATAATATAAAGTGGCTAGTGATAAATTGATTACGTACATTTTTTCATTATTAATGTGGCTGGAGTTGAGTCAGTATGTTGGCAGCAGCCACTCAATGTTAGTGATGGCTGTTTAATAGTCTGATGGCCTTGAGATAGAAGCTGTTTTTCAGCCTCTCTGTCCCCGCTTTGATGCACCTGTATTGACCTCGTCTTCTGGATGATAGCAGGGTGAACAGGCAGTGGCTCGGGTGGTTGTTGTCCTTGATGACCTTTTAGGCCTTCCTGTGACATCGGGTGGTGTATGTGTCCTGGAGGGCAGGTAGTTTGCCCCCGGTGATGCGTTGTGCAGACCTCACCACCCCCTGGTGAGCCTTGCGGTTGAGGGCGGTGCAGTTGCCATACCAGGTGGTGATAAAGCCCGACAGGATGCTCTCGATTGTGCATCTGTAAAAGTTTGTGAGGGTTTTAGGTGACAAGCCAAATTTCTTCAGCCTCCTGAGGTTGAAGAGGCGCTGCTGTGCCTTCTTCACCACGCTGTCTGTGTGGGTGGACCATTTCAGTTTGTCTCTGATTTGTACGCCGAGGAACTTAAAACTCTCCACCCTCTCCACCACTGTCCCATCAATTTAGATAGGGGGCTGCTCCCTCTGCTGTTTCCTGAAGTCCACGATCATCTCCTTTGTTTTGTTGACATTGAGTGTGAGGTTATTTTCCTGACACCACACTCCGAGGGCCCTCACCTCCTCCCTGTAGGCCGTCTCGTCGTTGTTGGTAATCAAGCCTACCACTGTAGTGTCGTCTGCAAACTTGATGATTGAGTTGGAGGCGTGCATGGCCACGCAGTCGTAGGTGAACAGGGAGTACAGGAGAGGGCTGAGAATGCACCCTTGTGGGGACCCAGTGTTGAGGATCAGCGGGGTGGAGATGTTCTTACCTACCCTCACCACCTGGTGGCGGCCCATCAGGAAGTCCAGGACCCAGTTGCACAGGGCGGGTCGAGACCCAGGGTCTCGAGCTTAATGACGAGTTTGGAGGGTACTATGGTGTTAAATGTTGAGCTGTAATCGATGAACAGCATTCTTACATAGGTATTCATCTTGTCCAGATGGGTTAGGGCAGTGTACAGTGTGATGGCGATTGCGTCGTCTGTGGACCTATTGGGACGGTAAGCAAATTGGAGTGGTTCTAGGGTGTCAGGTAGGGTGGAGGTGATATGATCCTTGGCTAGTCTCTCAAAGCACTTCATGATGACAGAAGTGAGTGCTATGGGGAGATAGTCATTTAGCTCAGTTACCTTAGCTTTCTTGGGAACAGGAACAATGGTGGCCCTCTTGAAGCATGTGGGGACAGCAGACTGGGATAAGGATTGATTGAATATGTCTGTAAACACACCAGCCAGCTGGTCTGCGTCTGCTCTGGTCGGACACCTATGCATACCCAACAAGACATGCCAGGCCCCTACTCTTCTACCACATATCCACAACACAAAATCCATGTGTACATATGTGTATAGTGCGTATGTTATCGTGTGTTTGTATGCATGTGTCTGTGCCTATGTTCGTGTTGCTTCACAGACCCCACTGTTCCATTAGGTGAATTTAAATCAAATTTTACTGCTCGCATGAGTTACTTGATGTGGAATAGAGTTCCATGTAGTTATGGCTCTATGTAGTACTGAGTTCTGGACCTAATCATGTGAGCAGTAAAATTTGATTTAAAATTCGGAATAAAATTCACCTTATGGAATAGCGGGGTCTGTGAAGCAACACGAACATAGGCACAGACACATGCATACAAACACACGATAACATACGCACTATACACACACGTACACGTGGATTTTGTGTTGTGGATATGTGGTAGAAGAGTAGGAGCCTGAGGGCACACACTTAACATGGTCCGTGTGGCTCAGTCGGTAGAGCATGGTGTTTGCAATGCCAGGGTTGTGGGTTCGATTCCCACGGGGGACCAGTACAGAGAACAAAATGTATGAAATGTATGCATTCACTACTGTAAGTCGCTCTGGATAAGAGCGTCTGCTAAATGACTAAAATGTAAAATGTAAAAATGTAACATGTTGTGAAATCGGTTGTGAATGTATTGTAAAGTTAAATAAAAAACTAACTGCCTTAATTTAGCTGGACCCCAGGAAAAGTAGCAGCAGCTAATGGAGATTCATAATAAATACAAATAAATACAAATACAAAATTAGTATGGTAATGGCTACTTGGATTTTTGCTGTCGTGGGCCTTTAACCCTCAAACTACCAACATATTTTACATACAGTATATGGATTACCAACTGGGGTCAATTTGACCCAAAGAATAAACTATTTGAAGAAACAATAGTAATAGCAAAATATTGTCCAACACATTCACATATTCAGAAAATAATTGGTTGGAGGTCTTTTACCATCCCTGCAGTCATTGTGGTTGTGTGTGTTTGTGTGTGTGTCTGTGTGCCAGTATGCTCATTTCTCTACTTTCATTACTGTCTGTGAGATTTATGAGTTGGTGATGTGCTCCATGACCCTTTGACCTTTCGAGGCAGTAATTGGCAAAGTATGTTGGAAGATGAAGTACTAGCTAATATACACCAGTGGAGAGACAGGTCACTGCTGGGATGAGGCCAGGACTGTATAATGTAGTATATCACAGCCCACAAACACAAACACACACTTAATTTTCCTTTCTGAAGCTACGGGTGGGCAATGTAAAAGAGTTGAATGTGTGGCTTATTGTGGGCACGGCTTTCAGTTTGTTATTTTTGCCCACCCGTGAAAGTGAATTCCAGTTAATGTGGTCTATTCGTTATTCAAAAAAAAAACTTGTACACTGCCAGCATCTGTAATGAGATATAAGGTTACTATGTTAAGGTAGCAAATGCTTGGTTATGATTTTGTGGCTACTAAATGTGAAAGTCTTGTGAAAAGAATATGTTTGGAAATATTATTTCAAGTTATTGAACCAATTACATTTCTTGATTTACAGGGAATTTAGGTAATTGCTTGTAACCCAATTGAAGAAATGTGGATAGGTAATTCCAAATAAAAAAATGACACTTGGAACAAGATTCAAAAATTGTTCGTATTTACATTAAATATTAGTTTGTATTTGATATTTAATGGGTATAATAGGTTGCAACTTGAAATATAGGTTTGGTAATAATGAAATAAAATAGTTGTCATTAAATCCTATATTTGGTTTAAACAAATATAGTATTTTTCAACTGAGAATACCTAACTTATTTACCTGTAACCAGTTCAAGTAATATTTTTAGGTTGATCCAAAGATGATTTTTTTATTTTTACAGTTCATGGATGCAAGGACTGGCCATCCATGATATCAATATTATAACCATGTTTTGAGGCTATACAGGGTTTGTTAACATCTACATTATTTACAAACAGTGGAGTAAAGCAAACTTCTATTTTGGGTTCTGATAGGGTACGACACTTGAACTAAGCTCCTGAGGCATTTATAACTTGTATTCTTCAATTATCAATGGGTATACTGTATGTCATAAATGTATTAGTGCAAAAATGGGTGTAGCAACTAAGGATTCTAGGTAAACATGATATTATGCATCATCAGTGAGGCAGACCATATATCTGTATCTGACAAGACATTTTTTTATTTAAATAATATGAATGTTCTTGACAGGGCTGAGTGTGTACTGGGAGTCACTTTTCTCAAATAATTAAAGATAAAAGCTAAGAACTTTTGATGGTCCCTGTTGAGGGAAATGGCTCTTTACAATTTACACACACACAAACACACACACACTCTTTAAGGCTGTTTCTATAATCCTCAGCCACTGTCAGCTGAACTCTCATCTCCTCCACAAAGCTCCTTACGCGAGCTGAAGCTTGTCACACACATACACGCACGCACACGCAGGCACACACACGCACAGACACACACACACATACACTTTCTAAAGCTATCAAAGACGTCATTGAGAATGGCGAGAAAATGATGTTTGTACTTAAGGGTTGATGGTGTGTGTGTGTATGTGTCTGTGTGGTGACAGAGATGATTGGCGTCATCCTCCTTTGTTCCTCCTCAGCTTATGAGCACACATTACAGTATTTTGCGATTGCTTACACACTTGTTGCGGACTTTGGCTCATTGTGTCAAAACTCTACACACAAGCCAAATAAGACACAACACTTGGAGATAAACATCTCACTTCTATGTCAAAATGAAACTCTGCAATCAAAACCTAACAATCCTTTTTCAAAATGGGATTTTTGCAACAAAATGATACACACATGCACCATTTCAATTAGTCTTTCAAAGCAGCAACATGCTGATGTACTTTATACAAAACACTGCTGTCTTTAGTATGTTGTATACCTTTTTAATTTTCTCATACAGGCTTCTGTGAAAGATTGTTCCAGTACAGTACATCTACTCACATTTCAATGAACACAAAACTCGAAAGGCTTCAGAAAAGTTTTTTACAACAACAAAAAAGCACAAAGAAAAGTAGAATTACAGTACAGTAATCAAACAATATGTTACTGTAAACTCACAAAAACAAAAATGATTACAGTAAAATTACAGTGCAATGGTAAACAAAAAATAGTATTGTAAGGGATTGTAAGGGATGGGGTGGATGGTTTATGGATCCTGCCTTCTGTTAGGGTCTGGCCACATCACCTTATCCACATCACAAGCAATGTCATCCATGGCTAGGCAATGGGAAAAATATCGCCTTGCGTGCCTTATCCAACCCTGGACTGACCCCAATTCTGTCTCCGCATGCCTCTTCCATTGCTTGCAGAGGAGGCAGGCGGGTGGGTTGGGTCAGACACATTCAGTCAAAACTACAAGCTACAGGTAAGGCAGGTGCCCCCACAGACAACTACCTCCCCCCAACCCCAGAATGGGGGCACCTGCCTAGGTCACATACTGCTTTGTCTGAATGTATCTATGCAGTGCCAATCGGACACAATCTATTGCCACTATTGTATTACAGTATAGTACAGTGACACTTACTTGCACATAGTCATAGCGAAGGTCTTTGACTCTAACGCTGTTCCTCTCAAATGGAACCCTGTACAGCTGCTTCATCGTAAGTTGGTGTTGATGCAAGATGCGGCAGTGTCCACATACTGACACAGTTGATATTATTAAATGTTGTGTGATCTGCGATGATTTGCTCTCGTAATTGATGTAGGCGGATGGTGTTGTTTGCCAACACTAGATTGACAATGGCCAGTTCCTGTTCCTGTTGAACAGACGTGGCCTTCCACCCTCAGGTCATCTGGCAGTTCTGTAGAAAATGCAAGAATGTGATGTCATTGCCTAGGTTCTTTTTTATATACAGTGCTTCGCAAAAGTATTCATCCCCCTTGGTGTTTTTCCTATTTTGTTGCATTACAACCTGTAATTTAAATGGATTTTTATTTAGATTTCATGTAATGGACATACACAAAATAGTCCAAATTGGTGAAGTGAAATGGAAAAACTAACTTGTTTAAAAAAATTCAAAAAAATACAAAAAATGAAAAGTGGTGCATGCATATGTATTCACCCCCTTTGCTATGAAGCCCCTAAATAAGATCTGGTGCAACCAATTACCTTCAGAAGTCACATAATTAGTTAAATAAAGTCCACCTGTGTGCAATCTAAGTGTCACATAATCTGTCACATGATCTCAGTATATATACACCCGTTCTGAAAGGCCCCAGAGTCTACAACACCACTAAGCATGTGGCACCACCAAGCAAGCGGCACCATGAAGACCAAGGAGCTCTCCAGACAGTTCAGGGACAAAGTTGTGGAGAAGTAAAGATCAGGGTTGGGTTATAAAAAAATATCCGAAACTTTGAACATCCCACAGAGCACCATTAAATCTATTATAATTTTTTTTTAAGAATATGGCACCACAACAAACCTGCCAAGAGAGGGCCGCCCACCAAAACTCACGGACCAGGCAAGGAGGGCATTAATCAGAGAGGCAACAAAGAGACCAAAGATAACCCTGAGATAACAGCAGAGATTGGAGTATCTGTCCATAGAACCACTTTAAGCCATACACTCCACAGAGCTGGGCTTTACAGAAGAGTGTCCAGAAAAAAGCCATTGCTTAAAGAAAAAAATTAACAAACATGTTTGGTGTTTGCCAAAAGGCATGTGGGAGACTCCCCAAACATATAGAAGGAGGTAGTCTGGTCAGATGAGACAAAAATTTAGCTTTTTGGCCATCAAGGAAAACGCTATATCTGGCGCAAACCCAACACCTCTCATCACCCCGAGAATACCATCCCCAGCATGGTGGTGGCAGAATCATGCTGTGGGGGTGTTTTTCATCGGCAGGGACTGGAAAACTGGTCAGAATTGAAGGAATGATGGATGGCGCTAAATACAGGGGAATTCTTGAGGTGAAACCTGTTTCAGTCTTCCAGAGATTTGAGACTGGGACAGAGGTTCACCTTCCAGCAGTACAATGACGCTAAGCATAATGCTAAAGCAACACTCAAATGGTTTAAATGGAAACATTTAAATGTCTTGGAATGGCCTAGTCAAAGCCCAGACCTCAATCCAACTGAGAATCTGTGGTAAGACTTAAAGATTGCTGTACACCAGCAGAACCCATCCAACTTGAAGGAGCTGGAGCAGTTATGCCTTGAAGAATGGGCAAAAATCCCAGTGGCTAGATGTGCCAAGCTTATAGAGACATACCCCAAGAGACTTGCAGCTGTAATTGCTGCAAAATGCAAAAGGTGACTCTTCAAAGTATTGACTTTAGGGTTGGGGGGGGGGGGGGGGTGAATAGTTATGCATACTCAAGTTCATTTTTGTGTCTTATTTAAAAAATATATATATTTTGCATCTTCAAAGTGGTAGGCATGTTGTGTAAATCAAATGATACAAACCCACAAAAACTCTATTTTATTTCCAAGTTGTAAGGCAACAAAATAGGAAAAATGCCAAGGGGTTTGAATACTTTCGCAAGCCACTGTACTGTACTGTCATACTGTACACAGTAACATCAAAACTGTATTACATGTACTTCACAGCACTATACCTATTTTTTTGTTCACTGAGGAGCATAGACCTAATATTGTAGGACTACATTGTATTGTACTGTGATGCAGAATGATGTGCAACAATTACATAGGTACAGTCTAGTGTAGAAAGTTGGAGACATACCTGTTCTTCAGTCTAAATGTCCGTATTATGGATGCTACCGTGTAGCAACTCAGGTTGGGCTGGACTCTCTGCCCAGCCTCCCTCATCGTCAGGCCATGATTTATGACATGGTCCCACCAAAGTGACCCTAAAGTCGTCAGAAATATGTCTCAGTCTATTGCCTGGTCCCCTTCTTTGTTCTTGGCCTAGTCCTCCTCCTCCTCCTCTCTCTCTTCCTCTTCCTCTCGCTCTCACTGCCTCCATGTTTGCAAAGTTCTCACAAAAGAGGTGAACGTACCTGAGGTCTATCTGTAGTGCTAAGGCTCAGGCTAATTGGTGTTCAATTACTGTATGTAGGTGTTTTCATGTGTGTGTGTGTGGGTGTTGCCAATTTCAGGTATGTTTTGCATTTTGAATAGAAGTGTTTTCCCAATGATTGCAAGAGATTTCATTCTTGAACGAAGTGTCTAATGTAAGAAACAGTGTGTAGTGTTTTGCAAGTGTGTTGCAGAATTGCAAACAAAGTGCAAACAAAGTGCAAACAAAGTGCAAACAAAGTGCAAAGTGTGTTGCAGAATTGCAAATTAAGTGCAAAGCAGAAAATGTATTTGTGCTTTTGGTGCCTTTGTTTAAGGCATGGTTACAAAAGTTAAGGTTTTGATGCTTTTGTCTAAGCATTCCCTTTCAGTGTGTAAGCAATCGGCAAAAACTGTAATAATTGTTTTGTCATTTTTTTAGAGGGGAAATGTGTGTGTGTATATGCACTACATGACCAAAAGTATGTGGACACCTGCTATTTGAACATCTCATTCCAGAATCATGGGCATTAATATAGAGTTGGTCCCCCATTTGCTGCTATAACAGCCTCCACTCCTCCGGGGAAGGCTTTCCACTAGATGTTGGAACATTGCTGCAGGGACTTACTTCCATTCAGACACAAGAGTAATAGTGAGGTCGGGAACTGATGTTGGGCAATTAGGCCTGGCTTGCCGTCAGCATTCCAATTCATCCCAAAGATGTTTGATGGGGTTGAGTTCAGGGCTCTGTGCTGGCCAGTCAAGTTCTTTCACGGTGATCTCGACAAACCATTTCTTTATGGACCTTGCTTTGTGCATGGGTGCATTGTCAGGAAAGGGCCTTCTCCAAACTGTTGCCACAAAGTTGGAAGCACAGAATTGTCTAGAAAGTCATTATATGCTGTAGCCATTAAGATTTCCCTGTGTAAGGGCTATTTGACCAAGAAGCAGAGTGATGGAGTGCTGCATCAGATGACCTGGCCTCCACAATCACCCGACCTCAACCCAATGGAGATGGTTTGGGATGAGATGGACTGCAGAGTGAAGGAAAAGCAGCCAACAAGTGCTCAGCATATCTGGGAACTCCTTCAAGACTGTTGGAAAAGCATTCCAGGTGAAGCTGGTTGAGAGAATGCCAAGAGTGTGCAAAGCTGTCATCAAGGCAAATGGTGGCTACTTTGAAGAATCTCAAATATAAAATATATTTTGATTTGTTTAACAATTTTTGGGTTGCTACATGATTCCATATATGTTATTTCATAGTTTTGATGTAGTAAAAATAAAGAAAAACCCTGGAATGAGTAGGTGTGTCCAAACTTTTGACTGGTCTGTAAATGTGTGTGTGGATGTGTGTGAATGATGTCAATGCCGCATACTTGTTTCCATGAATATAACGTTTTTGATTAATGTTTCCGACACGACGGGCCCGGGCTGACCGAATGCTGCTTCGTAAATAAACACACACACACACTGTGACTCTGTGGTGCGTAGTCCTGAGGAAGTCGGTAAATGCCTTCAAAACCGGTCACTAGGGGCAACTATTGAGCGCCATTAACATGAAGTAGGCTTGGGTTTTGCTAGGGTGTTGTGGACGGGGGTGGTGGATGTATGACTCTGGATCAGAAGATTGTGTGTTTGATCCCTTTGCCAAGCCTTAACCCTTACTTAAACATTCAGATGTTTTGTATTTTGTATTTATTATGGATCCCCATTAGCTGCTGCTAAAGCAGCAGCTACTCTTCCTGGGGTCGAACAAAATTAAGGCAGTTTATACAATTTTAAAACACTACAATACATTCACAGATTTCACAACACACTGTGTGCCCTCAGGCCCCTACTCCACAACTACCACATATCTACAGTACTAAATCCATGTGTATGTACTAAAGCCTGGTATGCATTTCCATCCCCAAAGGAACACACATTGTCACCAACCTTGCTATTACAGTGTGGTTAACCAAAGCGAGGGTCTGCATAGCTAGGTAAATACCCATCTCTCTGATGTGTGTGTAGGGAAATATTAAGTTATGTTATCGTGTGTGTGTGTGTGTGTGTGTGTATGTGTGTGTGTGTGTGTGTGTGTGTATGCATGTGTCTGTGCCAATGTTTGTGTTGCTTCACAGTACCCGCAGCTCCATAAGGTGTTTTTTATCTGTTATTTAAATCTAATTTTACTGCTTGCGTCAGTTACTTGATGTGGAATAGAGTTCCATGTAGTCATGGCTCTATGTAGTACTGTGTGCCTCCCATAGTCTGTTCTGGACTTGGGGACTGTGAAGAGACCTCTGGTGGCCTGTCTTGTGGGGTATGCATGGGTGTCCGAGCTGTGCGCCAGTAGTTCAAACAGACAGCTTGGTAGATTCAACATGTCAATACCTCTCATAAATACAAGTAGTGATGAAGTCAATCTCTCCTCCACTTTGAGCCAGGAGAGATTTACATGCATATTATTAATATTAGCTCTCTGTGTACATCCAAGGGCCAGCCGTGCTGCCCTGTTCTGAGCCAATTGCAATTTTCCTAAGTCCTTTTTTGTGGCACCTGACCACACAACTGAACAGTAGTCAAGGTGTGACAAAACTAGGGCCTGTAGGACCTGCCTTGTTGATAGTGTTGTTAAGAAGGCAGAGTATGGCTTTATTATAGACAGACTTCTCCCCATCTTAGCCTCTACAGTACTGCATCAATATGTTTTGACCATGACAGTTTACAATCTAGTGTTACTCCAAGCAGTTTAGTCATTGCAACTTGCTCAATTTCCACATTATTTATTACAAGATTTAGTTGAAGTTTAGGGTTTAGTGAGTGTTTTGTTCCAAATACAATGCTTTTAGTTTGAGAAATATTTAGGGCTAACTTAGTCCTTGCCATCCACTCTGAAACTAACTGCAGATCTTTGTTGAGTGTTGCAGTCATTTCAGTCACTGTGTTAGCTGATGTGTATAGTGTTGAGTCATCCGCATACATAGAAACTCTGGCTTTACTCAAAGTCAGTGGTATGTCTTTAGTAAAAAATGTTAGTAAAATGATTGCCTAAACTTAATGGTTTAACCTTATCCAAAATCTTAACCCTTAATCTTTCAAATTTGACATTTGGAGAAACCAAACGATACTGAGCAGAAGGAGTCAACCAAGGGTGTCAAAAACACTATGAAATGTGATGTTTGGAGCATCTTCGAAATTTGACGTTTGGAGAAAGTTAAATATAAATGTCTAATTCTGCTGTGAGACTGTGAGAGCCTGTTGTGAGTTTTATGAACATACAGTATGTTTGTGGATATGAGTGTGTGTGTGTGTAAGGGTGAGTGTGTGTGTTTATGGATGTGTATGTGTGTGTAAGGGTGAGTGTGTGTGTATGCGCGCGCATGCGTGAGAGAGTAATAGAATAATATATTCTGTTATATCCTCTTCTCTTCAGCTCTAACCTCAGTCCCCAGACTCATTGGTAACTATATAACCCATACTGCATTTATCTGGTCCATGACAAAATATACTATTCACTGACTGAGAGTTAAACCAGGTGAGAATGCCAGTATTAAATTGAATGAATTACGAAACAATAGAAAAGCTGTATAAAAAAAATGTGTCCTGTTGCATAGACCATAAAGAAATAAAGTAATTTAGAAATAATATGTAGAGTGGGAGAGGAGAGCATGTAAGAGGAGTGTGTGTGTGTGTGTGTCTGTGTGTGTGTGTGTGTGTGTTAGCCTTCCCTGTAGCTCAGTTGGTAGAGCATGGTGTTTGCAATGCCAGGGTTGTGGGTTCGATTCCCACGCGGGGCCAGAACAGAAAAAAAAAACGTATGAAATGTATGCATTCACTAATGTAAGTCACTCTGGATAAGAGTGTCTGCTAAATGACTAAAATGTGTGTGTGCTTAAGTTTGAACTTAATTTCCCCTTAGTTGAATTGCAAAGTGCCTTCAGAAAGTATTCAAACTAGAGATGCACCGATACAACATTTTTGGCCAATACCGGTACCCAATATTTTGCTTGACAAAAAAACAAACAATACCGATAGCGATATTTAAGCATTCTAGTACAGTTAAATAGTTAACACACACACATTGACGCAGTGGTCACTACAGTCCCTGTTTCGAATCCAGGCTGTATCACATCCGGCTGTGATTGGGAGTCCCATAGGGCAGCGCACAATTGGCCCAGCGTCGTCCGGGTTCGACCGGGGTAGGCCATCACTGGAAATAAGAATTTGTTCTTAACTTTCTTGCCTAGTTAATAAAGATTACACACACACCACACTGACCAAAAGGTTATTTTTTTGGCATTTACGTATGTGCTCATTACCAGTAAAACATAATCAAAACCTACAGTATTTCTTTCACTTACTTGCTGTGCTGTTTCGTTGTTCATTTGTTCAGTCGTTTCATTCTCAACTAGGATTTCTCATACTATGGAACGCCGTTTGGGTCTTTGCGTGTCAAATAACACTATTTGACGTGTAAAATAAGCTTGTTGACCAATCAGGACCTGAATATGACTGCACGTCACGTAATAATTTAACGCGTTCATACATTTTTTTACGTAGTTATTACATATTGATTACACTATCACTCGTATTTCATATGCAACAACGATTCATCGATACGCATGCTATGACGCTGGTAAAGTTGTCTAGCGCACCTACAGTGCTGGTCTTTAAAAAAAGCTAGCTAGCTCATGGATGCAAACAATGTTTTTCCCCCAAAACATTGCAAAACGAATCTGTTAGCTAGCTAACTATATAGCTAGGTGTCATCATTTAAAATAACCCTAATTTATGAGTTCTTATTTTATTAATGGTGGTCGGACCCATCT
The DNA here is from genome assembly GCF_901001165.1 of Salmo trutta. NCBI lineage: Eukaryota > Metazoa > Chordata > Actinopteri > Salmoniformes > Salmonidae > Salmo > Salmo trutta. The sequence continues at coordinate 47,300,276 of NC_042974.1, read as the reverse complement.
ATGTGAAGCTAGCCACAATAAGGATTAGTCACAATAGTGGACTTTGCGGTCAGCCTTCAAAATAAAAGTTTGTCATTGATGATTCCAACAATTGTAACCTTCTGCATCACGTTCAAAGAGGTACTTTTATTTTGAAAGCAAACCGCAAATTCCACTATTGTGCCTAATCCTTATTGTGGCTAGCTTCACAACACATAACCCGGGCCGGTCGAGCATCACTAGCCAGATGAAGCTAGCTGCTTGCTTATAACGTTAGCTTTGAGCAACAGGATTAAGTAGATGGCTAGCTATTTATTTTCATGAACTTAAGTTAAATTTGAATAGGCGAACAAACTGTGGCTACCTAGCTAATACTTACTCACAAGGATTCCTAAATAATTGCTAAGAATTATGACTGCACTCAGCTAGCAATGAGGAATCGGCCCAGAAGCGGCCCTCTTCCATGGGGCCAGAACTGATTGAATCGGCCTGGAATCGGGTGTCGGACTCGGCCCTGCCCAGAATCGGCCCAAATACATCAGGTCGTTTCCGTCTACCAGAATTCAGCCGACTTTGCCGACATCTTACCAGAATCTCACCAGAAGCGGCCCGATGCAAATTTAAATAAATGTTTACAAAATTACCCGATTTAGTAATTTTAAATATTACTATTGTACATTTTATACATCCAAATTATACCCATCCACAAAAAAAAATAGTGTTGGAGGAAACACCATACATCTGGTGACCGTGTCAGCGTGCATGCGCCTAGCCCTCCACAGGAGTCGCTACAGCGCGATGGGACAAGGACATCCCGGCCGGCAAAACTCTCTCCTAACTCGGACAACGCTGGGCCAACTTGTGCGTCGACTCACGGGTCTCGAACCAGCATCCGTAGAAACGCAGTTTGCACTGCAATGCAGTGTCTTAGACCGCTGCACCACTCGGGAAGTTCCATCCACAAAGTTTTTAATGCTTATCAGTTGCCTTGCACAAAGTATCAAAATACTAAAATACTACACATTTAAATGGTAATTGTATTTTTTGATCACAGAACAATGAGGAAAATATGGAAATATAAATACATAATGAAATGTTAATTGTATAAAGCAGCCCGTGTAATCATCTGCCAAAGAGTAGCCCCAATCGGCCCAAGCCCCAAGTAATACATTTGGGCCACATAACTCATACCGGAATCAGCCCGAGCTCAATCCCCGCATCCTAGCCATAAGTAATACTGCCGAAGGCGGCCCAGACTCGGGCCACATGACGTCGGCCAAGTCTGACTCTCAGCTGAGTGCCCCGACTCTCAGCCGGAATTGGCCCAGATCCACTGTGCTAGCTGGGCAGTTTCTACTTGTCATTGTTTTCAGGCTGGTTGTATTGTTGCTAGCTAGGTACCAAGCTAAAGCTAGCTACCCCAGAAGTTGCGGTCGAACAAATAATGCTTTGTTACCAACACAGTATTGTAAACACATCATTCGTGGCCGGTGTTTGCTTGTTTGAATAGTCTTTTGTACAGCTTTGCCAGTACTACTGATTGCAGTGGTGTCGCTTGGCTTGCATGTGCAAATTCAGAACACACACCATTCTTTAATAGAACTGTGTTTTTTAACGTGTCGAATTGAAAGCTTACTTAACGCGTCATATAGTGTTATTGGACTCGTCCAAATAATGTTATTTGACGTGTATCTTTGACGTGTATCATGTGCAGATGAGGATGTGCAAGTAGAAATACTGGTGTGCAAAAGAGCAGAAAAACAAAAACAAATATGGGGATGAGGTAGGGAGTTGGTTGGATGAGCTATTTATGGATGGGCAGTGTACAGCTGTAGCGATCGGTAAGCTGCTCTGACAGATGACGCTTAAAGTTAGTGAGGGAGATATAAGTCTCCAACTTCAGTGATTTTTGCAATTCATTCCAGTCATTGGCAGCAGAGAACTGGAAGGAAAGGCGGCCAAAGCAGGTGTTGGCTTTGGGGATGACCAGTGAAATATACCTGCTGGAGCGTGTGCTACGGGTGGGTATTGCTATGGTGACCAGTGAGCTGAGATAAGGCAGAGCTATACCTAGTAAAGACTTATAGATGACCTGGAGCCAGTGGGTTTGGCGACGAATATGTAGTGGGGGCCAGCCAACGAGAGCGTACAGGTCTCAGTGGTGGGGAGCATATGGGGCTTTGGTGACAAAACGGATGGCACTGTGATAGACTGCATCCAATTTGCTGAGTAGAGTGTTGGAGGCTATTTTGTAAATGACATCGCTGAAGACACGGATCGGTAGGATAGTCAGTTTTCCGAGGGTATGTTTGGCAGCATGAGTGAAGGAGGGTTTGTTGTGAAATAGGAAGCCGATTGTAGATTGAACTTTGTATTGGAGATGCTTAATGAGTCTGGAAGGAGAGTTTACAGTCTAGCTAGACGCCTAGGTATTTGTAGTTGTCCACATATTCTAAATCACAACCGTCCAGAGTAGTGATGCTAGTCGGGCGGGCAATGCGGGCAGCGATCGGTTGAAGAGTATGCATTTCGTTTTACTAGCATTTAAGAGCAGTTGGAGGCCACGGAAGGAGTGCTGTATGGCGTTGAAGTTTGGAGGTTTGTTAACACAGTGTCCATAGAAGGGCCAGATGTATACAGAATGGTGTCGTCTGCATAGAGGTGGATCAAAGAATCACCCGCAGCAAGAGCGACATCATTGATATATACAGAGAAAAGAATCGGCCCGAGAATTGAACCCTGTGGCACCCCCATAGAGAGTGCCAGAGGTCCTGACAACAGGCCCTCCGATTTGACACACTGAACTCTATCTGAGAAGTAGTTACTTTCTGCACATTTCTGGTACTTTCTTAGGCTATACAAGTGCTATCTCTTGCTAAAAAATGTATGTTTACACATATTCAGTACCTTTAGCAATACTAAAAATAATAATAATAATAAACCTCTACTTTAGTAAATAAAACAATTATGACAGGTGTGTTGTAATAAAAACTAGTGGTGTCCTGTCACGTCCTAACCAGTAAAAGAGGTTTGTTATTGTAGTTTGGTCAGGGCGTGGCAGGGGGTGTTTGTTTTATGTGTTTCGGGGGTTTTGCTATATGTTCTATGTTAGTATATTTCTATGTCCGTGTCTAGTTTTTCTATTTCTATGTTTAGGGTTTTTGTTTGACCTTCAATTGGAGGCAGCTGTTTCTTGTTGCCTCTGATTGGAGGTCCTATTTAGTAGAGGTTTTTCAGCTTGTGTTTGTGGGTGGTTGTTTTCAGTCTAGTGTTTTGTACCTGACGGAACTGTTAAGCTGTCGTTCGTTTCTTGTTTTGTTTACGTGTTAAATAAAAGTTAAAAATGAGCACTCAACCCGCTGCGCCTTGGTCTACTCCCTTCGATGGCCGTTACATGTCCACTGATTAAATGCAGTCTTTCTGCATTGCGAAGAGGGAAAATGGTCTGACAAACAGTGCTGTAGCTCTGCCACTTTCCACCGAAGATGCGGAAGGGGGACATAGGCGGATGTGGTGGATTGAGATGCAGCAGATTGACTCACTGGTGTCAATAGACTTTAGGGGTCTATAAGCAAATGTTTACTCCTGAACATATTTAGGCTTGCCATAACAAAGGGGTTGAACACAAAACATGTTAAAAACATATCTCCACTTCGACATTATGGGGTATTGTGTGTAGGCCAGTGACAAAACAAAATGTGGAAAAAGGGGTGTTTCCTTTGTAGGTGGTTTGACTTGTCTGCACAGGGCACTGAGTCATTTGTAATTCTATATAATATAAAATATATTTAATAATTGATGTAGTGATTAAGAGAAACATGCTGTTTAACTCCCACCTACACTAGTATAGTAGATCACTTAGGGTCATATTGTACAGTGTGTAGGTGGAGCAATCAAATCAGATCACAGTGTGTGTGTGTGTGTGTGTGTGTGTGTGTGTGTGTGTCAGCTGCAATGCATGGGAAGCTAATGAAGATGATGAATGAGGCATGACAACATTAGTAGTCCTTAGGGATACATGCACCCACACACACACACACACACACACACACACACCCACACACACACCCACACACACACACACACACACACACACACACACACACACACACACACACACACCCACCCACATACATACACGTGCACACACATACAGGACAGTGAAAGAGAGAGAGGGGAGGGAGGTAGAGTAAAGAATGTTTCAAATGTTCAATATCTCTATCTCAAATCTTCAATATCTCCTACTCCCCATTTATAATGCCTATAGGTCTGACCTCAGCAGGCTAACACAATCTTGTTCAGGCATTTTGTTCCGTTAACTAGAGGGTCTTTGGTTCAAGTCCCACTCAATCGCTACATCACTATGATATAATACAGTGCATTAGATAATACAGTGTAAACTGGGCCATATTGTAGCACCCACTCACTCATATCTGATGATTATTATCATATTAGTCTTTATTGAGTGGCATCAGGTGCACACAGGGTACTTAAATCGGGACAGCTATCCCCCTCACTCACCATCTGTGTGTGTGTGACTTTGTATGTCTGTGTGTTTGTGTGTGTGTGTGTGTGTGTGTGTGTGTGTGTGGGTGTGTGTGTGTGTGTGTGTGAATGCACTCAAACAGTTTACTATGGAAACAGCTCATAACAGGCCAGGCTGCCAACAGAATAAATCATGTCAAGTTATGTAATGTGTGTGTCATATGAAATGCAGAATGAACAGCACTTGTTTGCTCTGTGATTAATCTATCTATTGATCTACTATTTTATGTATTCTAGTTTGTTTGAGTGTGATGCAAAAGTCAAATCTCTATGAATTATTTATAAAGCTTTTAAAAAACAAGTGCAATGTTTATTATTATAAAGTAATATAATCAAAAATTATACATATGGATCCTACCACCACCATCCAAATGTCTTGCCAGTTTCTCCAGGTATATCATGCTGTGTTTCTGTAGTGTTTCTTTCCCTCGCAGTGCTACTAAGCCTAACTTTAACCCTTAACCCCTGACCTCTAACCTTTGTCTCCTCACCTGTAGTTTCCGTAGCATCCAGACTGCCAGCTAGCTGCTCCAGGAGTCGCACTCTGGCTGCATTCCTGCGATGTTTTTTCCCCTCGTAGTGTTGCTGGGCCATCAGAGGATTGTTGAACCAGGCTCCACACAGACAGCAGTACTTCCCTGTCTCACCACTTCCACCACCACTACCCACCACCGCCACCAGGGGTGCTAGAGAGGAGGGCCATGGTAGGGTAGGGGGGGCATGGGGAGGGGTGGAGTCACTGGGCTGGGGGGTAGAAGGGGACGAGTCTGGGGGAGTGAGGGAAAAGGGAGAGGAGATAGAAGGGAAAAAGGGGGAGGGTGGGAGATAGGATAATGAAGGGTGGGGGATAAGGGTGGGATAAGAGGGGCAGGAAGGAGAGGAGAAGAGACAACAATATAAATAGAAGAGAGGGAGGAAAAGGTGGAGGGAGGAGAGGGGGAGAGGAAGAGCACATTAAAATCATCTCAAATAAATAATAGACTACAAACATCAATCAATTCTAATTGTTGTAATGAGTCCATTCAAAATTACATCTACATTAAAACATTAGCGCGGTGTTGAGAGTCACACTTAAGCATGTGCGCACGCATGCACACACACACACAGTCAATAAGGTACCTGGCAAGACCACCTCACAGGGGACTGCTGTGAGCACAGAGCGATATATTGCTCCCGGCCTGATCTATGAAGGCCAGATGAGGGTCAGAGAAAGGCCAACTGCAGTCCCACGACCATCTTACTCTCAGACTGTTGAGGCAACGCGTGTGTGTGTGTGTTTGTGTGTGTTTCACTGGTATATGTGTGAATCGCGTGTGTGTGTGTTTGTGTGTGTTTCACTGGTATATGTGTGAATCGCGTGTGTGTGTGTTTGTGTGTGTTTCACTGGTATATGTGTGAATCGCGTGTGTGTGTGTTTGTGTGTGTTTCACTGGTATATGTGTGAATCGCGTGTGTGTGTGTTTGTGTGTGTTTCACTGGTATATGTGTGAATCGCGTGTGTGTGTGTTTGTGTGTGTTTCACTGGTATATGTGTGAATCGCGTGTGTGTGTGTTTGTGTGTGTTTCACTGGTATATGTGTGAATCGCGTGTGTGCTTGTCAGTGTGTTTTGTGTGTGTGTCATATGTTATGTGTATGTGTGTCATATGCAATCTCCATAGACAAACATTGGCAGTAGAATGTCTTTACTTAAGAGCTCAGTGACTTTCAATGTGGCACTGTCATAGGATGCTACCTTTCCAACAAGTCAGTTCGTCAAATTTCTGCCCTGCTAGAGTTGCCCCGGTCAACTGTAAGTGCTGTTATTGTGAAGTGGAAACGTCTAGGAGAAACAACGGCTCAGAGGTAGGCCACACAAGCTCACAGAATAGGACCGCCGAGTGCTGAAGCGCGTAAAACCGCGCGTAAAACCGTCTATCCTCGGTTGCAACACTCACTACTGAGTTCCAAATTGCCTGGGGAAGCAAAGTCATCACAATAACTGTTCGTTGGAAACTTCATGAAATGGGTTTCCATGGCCGAGCAGCCACACACAACCCTAAGATCACCATGCGCAATGCCAAGCATCGACTGAAGTGGTGTAAACCTCACCGCCATTGGACTCTGGACCAGTGGGAACGCGTTCTAGCTGTCCGACGAACAAATCTGGGTTTGGTGGAAGCCAGGAGAACACTACCTGCCCCAATGCATAGTGCCAACTGTAAAGTTTGGTGGATGAGGAATAATCGTCTGGGGCTGTTTTTCATGGTTCGGGCAAGGCCTCTTAGTTCCAGTGAAGGGAAATCTTAACACTACAGCATACAATGACATTCTAAACGATTGTGTGCTTCCAACTTTGTGCCAACAGTTTGGGGAAGGCCCTTTTCTGTTTCAGTATAACAATGGCCCCGTGCGCAAAGCGAGGTCTATCCAGAAATTGTTCGTCGAGATCGGTGTGGAAGAACTTGACTGGCCTACACAGAACACCGACCGCAACCCCATCAAGAAGCTTTGGGATGAATTGGAACGCCAACTGCAAGCCAGGCCTAATCGCCCAACACCATTGCCTGACCTCACTAATGCTCTTGTGGCTGATGGAAGCAAGTCCCCGCAGCAATGTTCCAACATCTAGTGGAAAGCCTTCCCAGAAGAGTGGAGGCTGTTATAGCAGCAAAGGCAGGACAACCTCCAAATTAAGGCCCATGATTTTGGAATGAGATGTTTAATGAGCAGGTGTCCACATACTTTTGGTCATGTAGTGTAAGTGTGCGTGTGCGCGTGCGGGTGTACATGTCATATGGATGATTCTGTGTGTGTGACCATTCATCAGAAATTCCTCTCTTCCCCCTCATGTTCTGTAAAGATAAAAAAGAGAAGTGGATGTATTCTAGGTGACCCTGTTTTAAAATGGCAGCCTGGTTACCATGGAGACAGGCCATTAATAGCCCAGGCGCCGACAGGATGAGACCCGGGGTCACAGACTGTGGTGTGTGTTGTGAGTGTGTTGTGTGTGTGTGCGTGTTTGTCTCTCTCTGTGTGTGTGTGTGTGTGTGTGTGTGTGTGTGTGTGTGTGTGTGTATGTGTGTGGCATGGAGCGACACAACAGGTCACTCATGACTCGCAGACGCCAGACACAAAAGGGAGTGTGTGTGATGTGAGGCAGCAAGCATTTGAAAGTGTGAGCTGTGTATGTTTGCATGAGGGTGTGAGTGCACGTATGCACGTAAAGGTGTGTGTGTGAGTGAGTGCATTGTAAAATCCAAATCAAATCAAATGTTATTGGTCACATACACAATGCTAATGCGAGTGCAACGAAATGCTTGTGCTTCTAGTTCCAACAGGGTAATATCTAACAAGTAATCTAACCATTCCCCAACAACTACCTAACACACATATCTAAAAGGATGGAATAAATATAAAAATATGGATGAGCGATGGTCGAGCATCATAGGCCAGATGCAATAGATGGTATAAGATGCAGTATAAACATATGAAATTAGTAATGTAAGATATGTAAACATTACTAAAGTGGCATTGTTTAAAGTGACTAGTGAGTCTCAGGAACCAATACGCACAGTCAGTCAGGAAAGCAAAGACTAGCTTTTTCAAACAGAAATTTGCATCCTGTAGCTCTAACTCCAAAAAGTTTTGCGACTCTGTAAAGTCCATGGAGAATAAGAGCACCTCCTCTCAGCTGCCCACTGCACTGAGGCTAGGTAACACTGTCACCACCGATAAATCCACGATAATCGAGAATTTCAATAAGCATTTCTCTACGGCTGGCCATGCTTTCTACCTGGCTACCCCAACCCCGGCTAACAGCTCTGCACCCCCCGCAGCTACTTTCCCAAGCCTCCCCAGCTTCTCCTTTACCCAAATCCAGATAGCAGATGTTCTGAAAGAGCTGCAAAACCTGGACCGGTAAAAATCAGCTGGGCTCGACAATCTGGACCCTCTCTTTCTAAAATTATCCGGCGCCATTGTTGCAACCCCTATTACCAGTCTGTTCAATCTCTCTTTCGTATCGTCCGAAATCCCTAAAGATTGGAAAGCTGCCGCGGTCATCCCCCTCTTCAAAACTGTTATAGACCTATATCCATCCTGCCCTGCCTTTCTAAAGTCTTCGAAAGCCAAGTTAATTAACAGATCACTGACCATTTCGAATCCCACCGTACCTTCTCCGCTGTGCAATCCAGTTTCCGAGCTGGTCACGGGTGCACCTCAGCCATGCTCAAGGTACTAAACAATATCATAACTGCCATTGATAAAAGACAGTACTGTGCAGCCGTCTTCATCGACCTGGCCAAGGCTTTCGACTCTGTCATTCACCGTATTCTTATCGGCAGACTCAACAGCCTTGGTTTCTCTAATGACTGCCTCGCCTGGTTCACCAACTACTTCTCAGACAGAGTTCAGTGTGTCAAATCGGAGGGCCTGTTGTCTGGACCTCTGGCAGTCTCTATGGGGTACCACAGGGTTCAATTCTCGGGCCGACTCTTTTCTTTGTATATATAAACGATGTCGCTCTTGCTGCTGGTGATTCTCTAGAGCTGTTGCATTAACTAAGCTCCAAACGAGCTTCAATGCCATACAACACTCCTTCCGTGGCCTCCAACTGCTCTTAAACGCTAGTAAAACCAAATGCATGCTTTTCAACCGTTCGCTGCCCGCATCCGACCGCCCGACTAGCATCACTACTCTGGACGGTTCTAACTTAGAATATGTGGACAACTACAAATACCTAGGTGTCTGGCTAGACTCTAAACTCTCCTTCCAGACTCATATTAAACATCTCCAATCCAAAATTAAATCTACAATCGGCTTCCTATTTCGCAACAAAGCCTCCTTCCCTCACGCCGCCAAACATACCCTCGTAAAACTGACTATCCTACCGATCCTCGACTTCGGCGATGTCAGTTACAAAATAGCTTCCAACACTCTACTCAGCAAACTGGATGCAGTCTATCACAGTGCCATCCGTTTTGTTACCAAAGCCCCTTATACCACCCACCACTGCAACCTGTATGCTCTAGTCGGCTGGCCCTCGCAACATATTCATCGCCAGACCCACTGGCTCCAGGTCATCTATAAGTCAATTCTAGGTAAAGCTCTGCCTTATCTCAGCTCATTGGTCACGATAACAACACCCACCCGTAGCACGCGCTCCAGCAGGTATATCTCACTGGTCATCCCCAAAGCCAACACCTCTTTGGCTGCCTTTCCTTCTAGTTCTCTGTTGCCAATGACTGGAACGAATGGCAAAAATTGCTGAAGCTGGAGACTTATATTTCCCTCACTAACTTTAAACATCAGCTATCTGAGCAGCTAACCGATCACTTCAGCTGTACATAGCCCACCCAATCTACCTACCTCATTCCCATATTGTTTTTATTTACTTTTCTGCTCTTTTGCACACCAGTATTTCTACTTGCTCATCATCATCTGCTTATCTATCACTCCAGTGTTCATTTGCTAAATTGTAATTACTTCGCTACTATGGCCTATTTATTGCCTTACCTCCTCACGCCATTTGCACACACTGTATATAGACTTTCTTTTTTTCTATTGTGTTATTGACTGTACGCTTGTTTATTCCATGTGTAACCCTGTGTTGTTGTTTGTGTCGCACTGCTTTGCTTTGCTTTATCTTGGCCAGGTCACAGTTGTAAATGAGAACTTGTTCTCAACTAGCTTACCTGGTTAAATAAAGGAGAAATAAAAATAAATCAAAATGTAGGCAGCAGCCTCTCTGAGTTAGTGATTGCTGTTTAGCAGTCTGATGGCCTTGAGATAGAAGCTGTTTTTCAGTCTCTCGGTCCCAGCTTTGATGCACCTGTACTGACCTCGCAATCTGGATGGTGAACAGGCAGTGGCTCGGGTGGTTGGGTGGTTGTTGTCCTTGATTATCTTTTTTGCCTTCCTGCGACATCGGGTGATGTAGGTGTCCTGGTGCGCAGGTAGTTTGCCACCGGTGATGCATTGTGTAGACCGCACCATACTCTGGAGAGCCTTGCGGTTGAGGGTCGGTGCAGGGTCCGTATCAGGCGGTGATACAGCCTGACAGGATGCTCTAGATTGTGTATCTGTAAAAGTTTGTCAGGGTTTTAGGTGACAAGCCAAATTTCTTCAGCCTCCTGAGGTTGAAGAGGTGATGTTGCACCTTCTTCACCACACTGTCTGTGTGGGTGTACCATTTCAGTTTGTCTGTGATGTGTATGCCTAGGAACTTAAAACTTTCCACCTTCTCCACTACTGTCCCTTCAATGTGGATGGGGGGGGGTACTCCCTCTGCTGTTTCCTGAAGTTCACGATCATCTTCTTTGTTTTGTTGACATTGAGTGAGTGGTTGTTTTCCTGACACCACACTCCGAGTGCCCTCACCTCCTCCCTGTAGGCTGTCTCATCGTTGTTGGTAATCAAGCCCACTATTGTTGTGTCATCTGCAAACTTGATGATTGAGTTGGAGGCGTGCATGGCCACACAGTCATGGGTGAACAGGGAGTACAGGAGGGGGCTGAGGACGCGCCCTTGTGGGGCACCAGTGTTGATGGTCAGAGAAGTGGAGATGTTGTTTCTTACCTTCACGACCTGGGGGTGGCCCGTCAGAAAGTCCAGGACCAATTGCACAGGGCGGGGTTGAGACCCAGGGCCTCCAGCTTAATGATGAGCTTGGATGGTCTATGGTGTTGAATGCTGAGCTGTAGTCAATGAACAGCATTCGTACATAGGTATTCCTCGTCTAGATGGGATAGGGCAGTCTGATGGTCATTGCATCGTCTGTGGACTTGTTGGGGCGGTATGCAAACTGAAGTGGGTCTAGGGTGGCAGGTAAAGTGGAAGTGATATGATCCTTGACTAGTCTCTCAAAGCACTTCATGATGACAGAAGTGAGTGCTATGGGGCGATAGTCAATTAGTTCAGTTATCTTTGCCTTCTTGGGTACAGGAACAATAGCGGCCATCTTGAAGCATGTGGGGACAGTAGACTGGGATAGGGAGAGATTGAATATGTCCATAAACACACTAGCCAGCCAGTCTGCGCATGCCCTGAGGACGCGGCTAGGGATGTCGTCTGGGCCAGCAGCCTTGTGAGGGTTAACACGTTTAAATGTTTTACTCACGTCGGCCATGGAGAAGGAGAGGGCGGGACCGCAGTCCTTGTTAGCGGGCCGCATCGGTGGCACTGTATTATCCTCAATGCGGGCAAAGACGGTGTTTAGTTTGTCTGGAAGCAATACATTGGTGACCATGACTTGGCTGGTTTTCTTTTTGTAGTCCATAATTACCTGTAGACCCTGCCACATACGTTTCGTGTCTGAGCCGTTGAATTGCGACTTTTTCCCAATACCGACATTTCGTTTGTTTGATTGCCTTGCGGAGGGAATAACTACATTGTTTATATTCAGGGATATGCCCAGTCCTCTTTCCATGGTTAAATGCGGTGGTTCACACTTTCAGTTTTGCGCGAATGCCGCCAGCCATCCATGGTTTTTGTTTAGGGTAGGTTTTAATAGTGGGTACAACATCTCCAATGCACTTCCTTATAAACTCACTCACTGAATCAGCGTATGGATCGATGTTACACCTCCAATTGACTCAAATGATGTCAATTAGCCTATTAGAAGCTTCTAAAGTCATGACATCATTTTCTGGAATTTTCCAAGCTGTTTAAAGGCACAGTCAACTTAGTGTATGTAAACTTCTGACCCACTGGAATTGTGATACAGTGAATTAAAAGTGAAATAATCTGTCTGTTAACAATTGTTGGAAAAATTACTTGTGTCATGCACAAAGTAGATGTCCTAACCAACTTGCAAAAATTATAGTTTGTTAACAAGAATTTGTGGAGTGGTTGAAAAACAAGTTTTAATGACTCCAACCTAAGTGTATATAAACTTCCAACTTCAACTGTAACTTAATAATGCCTCAAGAGCTTCGTTCAATTGTCACACTCCATGAAAACCCCAAATATAGGCTTGTATTTCTCCAATGTTTGTAAACATTGTAAATGTAAACAAACACTGTATAGCCTCATAACATGGTTAAAACAAAAATGATGATATCATGGATGGTCAGCCCTTGCATCCATAGCTCTGTCTATTAATCTAAGAGTGGTTATATTTCTCCAGGCCCATCCCTCAGCTTTTTACCAAGACAGAGGCGGGGCGACGATTTTGTTATAGTTTCATCTGTGGATTTGCCCTTTCAACAGCTACATATTATCAAGATATCAAAGTGTCACCAACAAGAAGGTAAACAATAGGCCTGTAGCAAATGCAGCATACGGCATTACTTTTTCACATGTAAATAGCACTTTTCAGTAGTGCTCAAAGCATGCCATTCCATGAGCGCAGCATTTATTTTTCAACTTGAATCAACGAGCACTATTCAGTCCTCCATGACAACCACACCATAAACAACAGAGTAGGGCTGGCTAATAAATCCTTAGTTTTGGGGTCATGCTCAGGTAAAACAATTATGCTAATCTATACTTCCATATTTCCAAGTCCTATTCTAGAAGATCAAGGGGTATAACATTATTGGATTGACTGAAATTCTGATAGACTTTGGTTTTTAACGTAAAGATATAATTTAATCGTATTATTATATGTAGTAGAAAGCGATGGGTTAGAAGAAGCCTACATAACCAACCCATAAAAATGTTACATCCATATATGGCCAGCTATATAAACTTTAACATTGATTTATCCTGCAATAGATGTCGTTCAATTGGTAACATTTTTGTCTTCTTCTAATGCCTCTTAAGGGGAAAGTTAACCAATTACATTACTGAGTTTGGGTAATCCAAAAGTTACGTTACTGATTACAGTTTTGGGCAGATAACTAGTAACTGTAGCTGATTAGATTAAGAAAGTGACCTAAACCAACCCTGCTTAGGTGTGTGTTTTTGAACACAGAGAGAGAGGAGTGTGTGCATTTGTTGGTAATGCCGTGTGAGCTCGTTAGTTAGAAATACTTTGGCTAAATGGGTCCTTGTTCACATAGTTACAGTATCTAGGGCTGTGCCTCTGTACCTCTCACCAACTCACACTCATATGCACACACGCACGCACACACATACGCAAATCCACACACACACACACACACACACACACACACACACACACACACACACACACACACACACACACACATACACACACACACACACACACACACACACACACACAAGCACACGCAGGCATATACACTTTTATGCATACAAGATAGATAGAGAGAAACAGAGAGAATTATTAATTCCTCTCCTCCAGAGAGGAGAAGAGAACTACAGCTGAAGTAGGTGTGAGAGGGGGAATATAGAGAGAAACAAAGGAAGAGTGTGTGTGTGTGTATGTTACATGTGTGTGTATGTGTGTGTGTGTGCTTGTGGTTTTGGCTGTGAGAGCCACAGTAGGGTTCGATGTGCTGACAGTTCAAAGGAACAACATATGCTGAGCAGCAACAGGGAGAGAGACCTTGTTGTTCTCCACCCTCCTTTTTATCTCACTCACTTTTTTCCATTTCTGTGCACAGTAAAGCAGAAGGAAGTGCTTTTTACAGAGGGATTGGAGTGCATGACAATGAACATGGGAGGGGGAGAGAGAGATATAGAGAGAAAGAGAGAGACAGAGAGAGAGATTGCTTTGGTAATGTAAACATATGTTTCCCATGCCAATAAAGCATCTACGAATTGAACTGAGAGAGAGAGTGAGAGAGAGAAAGAGAGAGAGACAGGAGGAGGAGGAGGAGGAGGAGGACTGCACTTACAGACCGAGCAGAGATGGGATGGGTGAGTCATTGTAAATAAAAATGTGTTCTTAACTGACTTGCCTAGTTTAAATAAAGTTGAAATAAATAAAATAAAAATTGACAGAAAAGGGAGGCAGAGGTACTTAATGTCCCTTTTCCCATTCCATCGTTTCATCCTCCACTCTCTACCTCTACATCTCTGGCTATGTGTGTGTTTAGATAGCTATCCAGCCTGATCACTAGAAATAGTGTCCCATTCCATCGTTTCATCCTCCACTCTCTACCTCTACATCTCTGGCTATGTGTGTGTTTAGATAGCTATCCAGCCTGATCACTAGAAATAGTGTCCCATTCCATCGTTTCATCCTCCACTCTCTACCTCTACATCTCTGGCTATGTGTGTGTTTAGATAGCTATCCAGCCTGATCACTAGAAATAGTGTCCCATTCCATCGTTTCATCCTCCATTCTCTACCTCTACATCTCTGGCTATGTGTGTGTTTAGATAGCTATCCAGCCTGATCACTAGAAATAGTGTCCCATTCCATCGTTTCATCCTCCACTCTCTACCTCTACATCTCTGGCTATGTGTGTGTTTAGATAGCTATCCAGCCTGATCACTAGAAATAGTTTCCCATTCCATCGTTTCATCCTCCACTCTCTACCTCTACATCTCTGGCTATGTGTGTGTTTAGATAGCTATCCAGCCTGATCACTAGAAATAGTTTCCCATTCCATCGTTTCATCCTCCACTCTCTACCTCTACATCTCTGGCTATGTGTGTGTTTAGATAGCTATCCAGCCTGATCACTAGAAATAGTGTCCCATTCCATCGTTTCATCCTCCACTCTCTACCTCTACATCTCTGGCTATGTGTGTGTTTAGATAGCTATCCAGCCTGATCACTAGAAATAGTGTCCCATTCCATCGTTTCATCCTCCACTCTCTACCTCTACATCTCTGGCTATGTGTGTGTTTAGATAGCTATCCAGCCTGATCACTAGAAATAGTGTCCCATTCCATCGTTTCATCCTCCACTCTCTACCTCTACATCTCTGGCTATGTGTGTGTTTAGATAGCTATCCAGCCTGATCACTAGAAATAGTGTCCCATTCCATCGTTTCATCCTCCACTCTCTACCTCTACATCTCTGGCTATGTGTGTGTTTAGATAGCTATCCAGCCTGATCACTAGAAATAGTGTCCCATTCCATCGTTTCATCCTCCACTCTCTACCTCTACATCTCTGGCTATGTGTGTGTTTAGATAGCTATCCAGCCTGATCACTAGAAATAGTTTCCCATTCCATCGTTTCATCCTCCACTCTCTACCTCTACATCTCTGGCTATGTGTGTGTTTAGATAGCTATCCAGCCTGATCACTAGAAATAGTGTCCCATTCCATCGTTTCATCCTCCACTCTCTACCTCTACATCTCTGGCTATGTGTGTGTTTAGATAGCTATCCAGCCTGATCACTAGAAATAGTGTCCC